>NW_015505720.1:683165-719016 GCF_001515645.1 Sinocyclocheilus grahami | reverse complement strand
TATATATATATATATATAATTATTTTTTGGGGGGGGGGATTATAGAGATAAATACTTTTATTTAGCAAGGATGCTTTAAATTGATCAAAAGTGATGATAAAGATATTTATAATGTTACTAAATATTTATATTTCAGATAAATGCTGTTCTTCTGAATTTTCTATTTATCAAATAATCCTGAAAAAAAAATCTACTCAGCTGTTTTCAACAACATACTAATATATTTATGTATGTATGTATTTATGTATTTATTTATTTATATATACATATTTTTACAGCAAATCAGAACATTGTAATTATTTCTGAAGGATCATGTGACTGGCGTAATGATGCTAAAAATGTAGCTTTGAAATCACAGGAATAAATTACATTTTTAAATGTATTTAAATAGAAAACAGTTATTTAAAATAGTAAAAATATTTCAAAGTTTTCCTGTTTTGCTGTACTTTGGATCAAATAAATTGGTGAACAGAAGAGACTTCTTTAAAAAACATTAAAAATCTTACTTTTCAAAAACTTTTGACTGGTAGTGCATAGGCAACTTTAATTTTTCTCTTATTTCTAGCTTTTAATTGGATAAGAAATCAGATACACTGCTGGACAATAACCAATAAGAATGATTTTTTTTATATATACTACAAACACTTATCACATTTGTTTTATTATCATTATCACATAATAAGGCAGAATAGTTTATGTACTGTAATGAATGCTATGTCAATTAGCACTGCATTGTTCATCTACTTTATTTATTACCTGGAGATGACTGGAGAAAACACAAATAAACCATATATTGTCACAATCATATGTTTAATGTCTTCATGTTTCCAAACGTTTCTGTTTTTCTGAGAAAAGTAAACAATGTTTTCATACAGCGATATATGCTTTTGTCCATATTTGGGATTTCCTGGTAAGACATTCTGTGCGAGAGCGCCCTCCGGCTTCGAGTATGAATGAAAC
This sequence comes from Sinocyclocheilus grahami, assembly GCF_001515645.1. Taxonomy (NCBI): domain Eukaryota; kingdom Metazoa; phylum Chordata; class Actinopteri; order Cypriniformes; family Cyprinidae; genus Sinocyclocheilus; species Sinocyclocheilus grahami. The sequence continues at coordinate 718,056 of NW_015505720.1, read as the reverse complement.
ATACACTGCATGGAGTGTTTTGCACTCCTTGATGTTCATCTTGCCTTATTCTGGGTCTGAATAAAACATCAGGTCATGCACAAATTATCCTGTCTCTTTGAATTTAAATCTATATTTATTCACACTGCTCTTGAAAACCTCTATGCAAACCCACTTGCCTGAAAAAGTCCGGGGGACGAATTTACGGGATATTAAAAGTGGCGGGACACGTCCCCCGCGTGATCTACGCCCCTGGATAGGGATAATCACTTCCATTTGGAATTTGCCTGTGAACTGTTCGATTAAGTGCACTTTTTTGACAGTTTATGCAAATAAATGGTTAAAAACAATTTACATTAATTTGTCCTTGTGCAGAAATCGCTGCGAGAGTTTACATCCCTTTTTGTAGCTAAGGGTACATTTACATGACAACGATGTACTAAAAACTAAGTTTTTTTTTTTTTTTAAGTTTCACATACTGACAACAACACTGTCAAAATGACTAAAAACACTGTATTATGAATGAAAGGCCAGTAGTTGGCGATTTCATTTTGTAAAGAAGATGTCTGTGCACATATACTGAACACGTAATTTGCATGTGCTTGACGTTTTCACAAATTCACGTTTTTTGTAGTTTACACAGAGATGGTAATGGTCTCGTTTTCAAAAATGTATGCTTTTAAACATGTTTTTATAAAGTTTGTGTTTTCAGGCCCCCAAACGCTGTTGTTGTTTAAATACAGGGCCAAAATGCACAAAAAGTTTTCCGTTTTTTGTTGAAAATGGTGTTTTGTAAATACTGCTAAATGCTGCTAATAAAGAAATTTGAGCATTTTCTATGTTTATTAATGTTTTTTTGTTGTTGTTTGTTTTTAGTAGAAATTTATCAGTTCAGTCATCTTATATAGTAATCTAAAAAAAAAAAAAAAACTTGTTAGCTAGCTATGTTTAGTTTGCAACCTGTACTGCAGTAAGTTGGGAAGCTAGCACAGCTAGATGACCTCTATCATGTGACTCTCACTATTCATTAAATGTCTTTGATGTTGTCGTATGAATATCATTCATGTGTGACAAGTCACATACTCTACATTAGATAAATACAAGTTGCTTAGTGGTGCTGATGCTCCAATCATCAGGTTTTAGGGATGAAGGCTGATTTGCAGTACGAGCAGGTAGACTAAATCAGGCAATGTGTGCCATAAACATTTAAAGTACCTGAATTATTCCGCACCTTTCCTCATCGGTTTGAAGTGAAGAAAGCAAAAAAGATGAGACTTTGGGAGCATCTAGAAAATGTAAAATTCATAAGAACTTTTGCTGGGGGAAAAAAGCTGTTTGGTTTGTTGTTACTGATGCATTCAAAACAAACTCAAATTATTTTGTTTAACTTTTTTTGTCAATACTTCAAATGTTGCAAAAAAAAAAAGAAGAAATAATGAAAGAAAGAAACTGAAAAAGTGCAATACAAATTATTTTATGCATTTTCATTTGGTCAATAACACAACTGTGGAAAAGTTGGATTGAAACTTGGCTTATGTTAACTAGATAACATTATTTTGATGAAAAATCATCATAGTTTGCACATCACAGAAACCCAGTTTAAATTTAAACCATTTAAGTTTGCAAAGCATAAAAAAGGATATACATGATTAATGAAGGACAATTTATTTTAGTGTCAATGTGGAAATTACTTGAAAGAACAAGTTCAACTGGTCCAAAATGCTTATCAGCAACTTATTATTGAGCCCTGTGAACTGATTTGCAAATATCCAAGCCATTACATTTAAACTCATGGTCTGACAGCTTGATGTTTTGAAGCAGTCTTTCGGAGTGTGAAATAAGCACTTCTGAACAAAGCAGAGCATACATATTTTATGATTACTCTAGCCTTGCATTCATACAGCTGTTTAATTGACCTCTGCAAATATAATTGGATTCACCTCTACTAAACTAAACTAAAGCCCTTCTGCTTTATCCACTCACAGGATTTTCTCACATTTGAGCCCTACATGCAGCTTTCGGGAATATCATCAACCCTTCGTTCACTTACTCTTCACTGTGTGCTAAAACACAACAGACTTAAAACAAATTAAGAACCGCTTACCAGAGCACTACTCACTCAGAGGCACCGTAATGAGGCAAGGCTGTCCTCGCTGACACAGTCAATCCATTTCCATAGACGTCTAACCTTTGATCGCCCCTTTGAATTGCCGCTTGTAAATCTAGGCTCACAGTAGGGCTGTTCCCAAGTGTCTTTTCGTTCTCTTTCTTTCTATGTTGACCCTGTTCTCTTGGGCTCCGTGATTCTGTGACCTGATCCAAGATCAGGCCTTGACGCGGGGGGCAGTGGGGCATGAAATTAAGAGTCACAACAATTTTACTGGAAGGTGTGTGGTTATAATGTCACAGATGAGCCCTGGATAATTCATGGCATCACCGAATGCCTGTCTGCATCTAATGGGCCACTAAATGACATTTGCAATGGCGTTGATGCAACATTGGTCCGCATACTCATAATATCTGGAGCCGGTGTTGTGTCGGACCACCAGAACACTCACATCCTATATGTAACCAAAACACTAGATAGACACATTTCATCAAAATCATTCTCTTATACTTCAACACGTCTTTACCTACCTATTCCAAATAAAGGTTCCAAAAGGGAGTTTTTGAAGCAGTGCTGTAGAAGAACCATTTTTGGTCCCCCAAAGAACCTTTCAGTGAACAGTTCTTAAAAGAACCTTTTTATTACACTTAACATAAAGGGTTTTCTTAGTGTGAAGGACATTTTATTAATCTAAAAAGCCTTTTTACACTGTGAGAACCTTACTTACTTACTTTGGTTATAATTCCTCAATGGTCGTGTAAAACAACACTTTTCTTACCTTGACAAAATCAGCTCTTTTCACAGCGACCCATTTTGGTGCATGTCTCTTTAAATTATAATGAGCTACTGCTCACCCCAGCCCTCTCTTCTGTTTTTTTTTTTTGTAATCAAAAACAAAACTCCACTGCATCCTAAGTGGCTCTGATGTCGAGAGAGAAAATTAAGACTTATGGCTGTTTCACACCACAGGCTTGAGCTTCGCCTCATCTTCATGTCAGCGTAACTTCGTCATCACTGCAGCTGCAGACTAGCGTGATTAAACACTGGAAGCGTTTGTACAGCATCACAGCAGCGGCTCCAAAGCTACATATTTCTTTACAAAGACAACTATACATTTGTTTTTAGAACTTGGTCAGTTATAAACTTAAAGGTTTTAAATTTAATTAAATTTAAATGTTGCATGACTGCTTGACACTCACGTGCTGCTCCCGCTCCCGATGTGAATGCACTAATTTTTTAACATGCATGCTGAATGCAATGTGAAACCGGCCTTATGTTCACTTTTACATCCAGCCACAAAACACCTGCATCACTTATGAGACATTTTGCTACAGCTGCTCGAAAATAGTGGAAATATGCTAATATGCTAATAATCATCGATTGTGGGTGGGGCCTGAGCAGTATGACGTCACACTGGTCAGAAAATCAAAAATGGCTTGATAATTGAGACTGTTTATTTTTTGGGGGGGATTAAAAAAAAATATGAATGGATGGTAACACTTTACTTGAAGGGGTGTGCATAAGACTGACATGACACCTTCATAATCATGACATGACACATGTCATGAATATGAAGTAGGTTTTATGCATGTTTATGACAACTGTCATTAAGTGTCATTCGCTCAGTAATGTCATTTTTAATGCAAATATGACATTATTTGACCTAACCCTAACCTACCCCTACCCCTACCCTTACCCCTAACCATAGCCCATAACAAAGACATCTCAAACAATGTCATCTTTGCATTAAAAATTACATAACTGAGCAAATGACACTTAATGACAGTTGTCATAAACATGCATTAAAAAAACGTCATATTCATGACGTGTCAGTCTTATGCACACCCCTTCAAGTATAGTGTAACCGAATGGATTTTTATCATTGGGGGGTTATGTCCAAGACACTACTAAGACACATTTATATGCAAACACCATGTAAAAGTGAATTTTGCATCCAAGAAGAAGAATAAGAATAAGAAATACAACATACATTAGCTGTTTTTGTCCATACAGTAGTAGTCCAACAGTTTCACAGTCTAAAGGGAAAGATAGCATAATGATGAGTGAACAATGACAGAATTTTCATTTTTGGGTGAACTATCCCTTTAAGGAATACTGTGTTAATAGTCCAGCCACCATGTTCACCTTAATTTGTACAGTTTGCTGTGCAGAGACTATGCTGTCATACTTTGTATATATTATATATATATATATATATATGAAGAGTTTTGAAAATGTTACTGCAAAATGGGTAATATAAAGATAAGGAATAAATGAATAACATTCATTCATTAATTATTTTATTTATTTATTTATTTTATGGGAAAACGTCTCGGGTTACTTATGTAACCATGGTTCCCTGAGTAGGGAACGAGACACTGCGTCCTCTAGGTTTCTTGCCATGCTGCGGACGCAAGCTTCAGACGAAGAAGTGAACGATGTGTAGCTCCCGGCACCGATTTATACTGTAGTCGCACCGGTAGTGACGTCATGGCTGTCGCCGGCCAACGAGTTGGTGTTTTTTCAATGTATGCTTCAGATACGAGTCACGACGAGGCGTTCCCCATAGCGACCCCTAGAGGACGCAGTTCGAAGTTCCCATGAAAGGGAACCAAATATTTCATAAGTACGATGCTTATTTCTCAGTAAAAATGGAATGAATGAGGATGAAGATCGAGAATATCACATAAGCAGCATTTCTAACTGTTGTGGCTGAAGAAATGGCTTTGGATGATATAAATCATTCAATAAGAAAGTAAAAGAAAAAAAAAATCAACTCATCAAATAAGCAAACAGATGTTTCTTAAATATGCTTCATCTTCTGAAAATGTCCCTTTGGGAATATTGTATGCTAAAAGAAGGTTTATGTGAAGATGCCAAAGTAAACAACCTCTCAAGCAGAATGCAAAACAATTTTTAAAATGTTACTTACTATGTAAGTAACTATGCAAGCACTATGATGTTTGTATATTCTACCCTGCATGTTCACCTATATAAAGCAATCCACAGGGGCAATGGAGTTTCTTATGTGCAGGCTAAATTATTGCATTATACTCAGGCATAAGAGGCTATGAGTATTCACACAAAGACAAGTGATACAAACTTCTGATGAAGCCACAGTTGCACAAAGAACTGTGAATGTCTAGTAAATAAAGCATTTTAACATAATTTAATTTAATACAAAATGTCCCTCCAAAGCTACCATCTATCTTATATATTGAAGCTCAAGCCACTGAGAATTATTATTGGTCATTAGTTATACGAGTACTCATGACAAGTGATAGTATGTGTATATATATATATACAAATGTATGAAGACAGACTGTGATTTTTTTTTAAATAATATTAATACATTCATCAGTAATTTAATTTAATTTAATTTACAAGCATCTACACAGATGTATAAAAAATTGACTGTGAAAATCATTGTATTTATTTATTATAATAATAATTTATTAACTCAATGTATGTATGTATGCATTTATTTATTTATTTACCTAAGCAAGCTTCTACCTTACATATTGAAGAGTGAATACTTTCACCAACACACAGTCCCTGCACATTGTTACAGTATATCATGTTATTCATTTTTCATATCACTGATGTCATTATGTCATGGACAAATGCATTAGCTAGCTCCGGGAATCAAGCTTTATAGATTTTTCCTGTAGTTTTAAATATGTGTGGGAATTCCATCACAATACCTACTGAGGCTGATGTGATGGTTAGTTACCCTAAGAGCTTGAACTGTAATGCAGTGTATTAATGATTTGATATTCAGAGCTTTCCCTTTTGTCTATTAGACATGGGAGATGAGGGGTGCGATACCCCTGGTGATGCTGACTAATTAATGATACGGAGTGCATGAAAGCTATATCTCTCAATCCCACGCTTTAAATGATTCACTTGAGTTTCCCTTTGGATTAGATGTATGGTAGGATTTATGATACCAGGTCATCCAGAAGATGGATAAAGAGAATCTATGTGCAACCAATGAACCTTTCAAGATGTTATACTTCCATAAAAGTTCTCACCAAAGCAGTTCATTTTGAAATAATCTAAACAGAAGTTAGAAGATTTCCATCTAATACAAGATTTCAATAATCCATCTATGAAAAAAATTCACAGTCTAAGTCATTACCTGAGTGATGGACAAATTGTATTAGTGCATAATTATATATAAGGGGTGTAATGGTACACAGAAATCACGGTTCGGTACGTACCTCGTTTTTGTGGTCACGGTTCGATACGAGATCGGTACAACAGGAAATTTATTTATTTATTTATTAATTTATTTTTTACAGACAGTCATGAACAGTTGTTTTTGATTTTAATTAGATTGTATAATTTCAAGATTTAAAGCAAACAGAACTTTTGATTTGTGAAATTATGCTACATAAGACACCTGCAGCAAACAAAAACAGTTGACGGACTGAATGAAAATGACAGCAGGTGGCGCTTATGGAATAGCAGTGATACAGCATTTCCTTGGGCATTATATGGAGGTAAGAGGAAAAGAAAATGCATCCCAGATAATAAGGGTGGTTTATTTTATCAGAGAGCCGTAAAACAGCACAGATGTATTTTTTTGCGCATTGAATTTGCTTTCACCCTCCGAATGATTCCCATAAACACCACACAGGTGTATGAAAGTAGGGACTGTAATGTCCAAGCCCAGTTTTGACTAAGCCTAAATTTTCCCATCCTTTTTGGTGGAAAAGCCCCATTTATCACGAAGACATATTTTGCACCCTCAGCCCTTTGCTCCTAATGGTTCTTTCCACATTTTCTCATTGGTTTTTCACTGCTACTGCGAATTTGTTTCCAGCACCGCACTCAGATAAAGGAACACATTTTATCTGTACAAGACTATGCCTGCTGGGTTGTGCTCTGTCAGTCTGCACAAGTATGCACCTAAGGTGTCAGAGTCCAAAAACTGCCACAAGTCACATCTGGAGCAAACAGAGATCAAGCAGATATTTGTGTGCATGGAATCACTAAACATTTTTTGGAGGCAAACAAAACAAAACAAACTATAGATAAAACACACAAAACAAACTATAAATAAGTAAAACCAATGCACAAACAAAATACAATTTAACAAAACAACAACACAATTTTAAAAATCATGTAAAATAACCTATGACGACAATGTGTGACTTACTGCTCAATAAGAAGTTCAATAATGTTGCTATTATAACAGTGTTGGCCACTTTGTATAAACACTGTATCTGGCATTTTGCCATACTCAGTATAATTTTTTATGTTTTACGATAATTTCATCATCTTCTTTTATAATTATTATTGTATCGCTATGATAACTATCCAGTTATCTATATTTAATTATTTTATCATGTACTTGATAAATTAAGCGTTAGCATTAGTTCTGGCAGGTCACGTGAGTCAAGCTTGCATCAGCTGATTCCCAGCTGATCACATCTACCTATAGGAATACGACACCTATAGCAGCATTCCTATATAAGCTCAGCTTGCTCCGGAGCAAATTACCCTCCTCCATCCCCAGCTCCTCCTTTTGCCACAGTCAGGACTTGGCTTTCTGATATTCCTTGCTAATCAGACTCCTTTATCTTGAATAAAGTGTTACACTTAAATATCATTAAGTACATTAATGATATCTGCCTTGTTCTGTTCTGTTAACCCAAGGGGGGCTATTATCGCTGCTCTCCCTGCTCATTCATAAGAGGCTGCATGGATGGGCAGGGAGTTTTTTGCCCAGAACAGAACCATACCGCCAAACCAAACTTTATGCTAAGTATCTATCATTTTGACGATAGTGGTCCTGACAGAACTACTATTTTTTTTTATGTACTGTTAGCCATTTGTGTTTTTATTTTAAATGCACCTTGGGGTTGCCACAAAAGACAGTTTGTTGTTTTACACAATGACAATAAAGTACTTGACTTGAAAAAGCCATAAAATGAAACAAAACAACACACACAGGTTTGTTTTTATGGTTTATGGGGACTCTCCATAGGCGTAATGGTTTTTATACTGTACAAACCGTATTTTCTATTACCCTACACCAACCCTACCCCTAAACCTACCCCTCACAGGAAACTTTCTGCATTTTTAGATTTTCAAAAAAACTCATTCTGAATTATTTTTAAGCCTTTTGAATTACGGGGACACTGAACATGTCCTCATAAATCACCTTCTCGTTGTAATACCTATGTCATACCCATGTTATTATACAAATTTGTGTCCTCATAAACCACATAAACACGCACACACACACACACACACACACACACACACACACACACAAAATGAAACTTTTCAATAGTGAAGTTTATGTAGGTTGCTGGATTGTCAATAAACTGTCATTACTACAACATTGTGGGTGGAATTGGCCATATACCTAATGTTAGAAATATTGCAAAAATGTTTGCAAAAGTTTTTTTTTTGTTTTGTTTTTTTAAGACAGAAATTATTAATTATTAAACACATTCATAGCTTCAGTAATGGATTATTGTAATGCGGACCTCAATGTTTCCATAAATATGCTTGTTCATATTAATCATATTATTAGCGATACACTGCCTATTATTTGAATTTTTATCAATTACAAAATACTACTTGTAAAGTCCTCAAGACCGTAAGGTAATCCTTGTGCAAAGAATAAATAAACTAAATTTTACATGGCTCTAAGCATTGTATTGGACCTCCTACTGTAGCAATGTTCAGGACTCATACATACTGTACTCTCTGTTTAAGTCTAGAGTGAAGACTCTGTTTATCCAGGCATACAGTTCAATTCCCACAGTCTGCTTTTAATCCTGCTGCACTAGCTCTGAACAGTTTCTTTTTCACCATTACTTGTCTTCCTTTACTTTTCCCATTACTTTTCTTCATCCAAAGCTTAAGACGCCCATGCCAAGGCCCACTGGCTCCTGTCACACCCAGATTCACTCATGGCCACACATCTGCACCCCATCTGCCATCACAGTGTCTCATCCAAAAAGAGATAAGAGCCATGACCAGTGTGTGTCAGCCACCACCTGCATCATGCAACCATTGACTATATATGTATATAAATAAGCATGGATATATATATATACTTTGCCAAATTTTCCTTATTGGGTAACACTAAGGTTCCATTTTTTTTACATTAGTTAACTACATTAGTTAACAAAAACTAATAAAAATACTTCTAAAGAATGTATTAATCTTAGTTAATGTTGATTCCAACATTTACTAATATATTACTAGAATCAAAAGTTCAGTCAAAAGTATCAATGCTATTTAATGGATCAGAGCTAACATGGACCAAAAATGAACAGTTGTATTTTTATTAACTAACGTTTATATATATATATATATATAAACACATTTGCCAATTTTCATTATTGCTAAAACAAAACACAAAACACAAAAATAAACAAAGAGAAAAACAAAACAAAAATGTTGCTAAAAGTAACACAATTGTATTGACTCCTATTCGATTAGAAATCACTACAGTTGATAAATAAATACACAATGAATTTGTAAATATTATCATTATCACTATGTGGCCATATTAAATCATTTATTTCAAATTATCAAAATAAATACATATGGTTAAGATGTCAAAAGCAACTTACTTTTAATTGAAATGTTTGTTTAACATTAAAATGTATTGAAATTTGTATTTAATTTAATTGTACGTTTAAAGTCATTTCATTTTACTGTTTTATTAAATTAAATTAGTAATTGACAGCAAAAACTATATTGTAAAATTATCACTCGTAATATTTTACATGCTTTTTGTTAAACCACTCAACTTGGTTAGTTACAAGGATATTCAGGAAGAAATGTCCATTTATTTGTTTGCCAAAACAATGGTTTGATATTTTTTATACATTTCCTTTTACAATTTTTATTTAACTTACTGTTTAAAGGCAATAATGTAGGTATAATGGCATGCTAGTGTGACAGTGTATACCCCATCCAGCGTTAAAACAACATTCCCCACTTCAGCTGTTCAACAAACTGTATATTTATCCTGATTGATAGCTGTGAAAATGTTTAATAACTTTTTTTTTTAATAACTTTTTTTTTTCAAATAAAGTGTTCACTGCAAAGTAAAATGGATGACAAATCTCATCCTTCCCTATACATACACCTGTGCATTCCAGCAGACAGGGACGTGTGAAGAGAAATCACACTGGGTCAAGCAACTAAATATTCTAAGGTGGCAGACGTACTTCACCTTTGCTGCAGCCTGCACATCTGGAGCCGCTCTGCTTCAGAACACGAGCAACACGACACCAATATGATGAGTAAGTGTTTTTCTCTTCAGCAGAGCCATATAGGGAACGACAACGGCTTTATCGTCAGCATACATTACATTGCTGTGAGACGTTTTAATTTGGCAACCAATTAAAACAGCCAGAAAGTACACAGTAGGTAACAATTACTCCTCCGCTTCCTCTACATCAACCATAATCTTTTCTCCATCTTCCAAAAGCAACTCGTTTTTTTCTGTCAAACGGAATGTATTTTGAACTCAAAACTTAGCCTGTGATTGTATAACCAAACTATTACATCCGTGGCTAAACCATATGTCAGTTGTGATGCTAAAACACTCAAAAAATAATGTTTTTAAGATTTATGGATTAATACTATAATTATTTTTTTTTTAAATGATGCTGACACTAAGCCAACAAGACTAGCAATCTAAGTAATCTAATGCGCACTCAACCTCATTGGTCTGTTTCATCGTGTTTGCCGTTTTAGTTACATTTCACATCTTAACCCATTCTATTATCTTATGAGTATGACATACAAACTATAAATTTGAAGAATTTCAGGAACAATCCATTTAATTTTTTATTATGTAAAAGGATCATATGATAGTACATGGATAAGTCCTTATCTCCGTCTTAAGTTTCTGACGAGTACAGTAGAGAATGGGCTTGTCACATAAATAAAGGTGCATTGTGAACAGGGTGCAGCTGAGGAAATATACCTTGAAGGAATGATTAGCTTTTGTCTTTGCCTAAAACATTCTCTCATTTCTTATGTCGCAGAATAGTGTTCAGAAAAAGGCCTTTCATTCAGCAAAATGGCACAACTGGGAGATAATATCAACAATGCACAGGGGAGCGGGAAGATGCTTTCGGTTGGGAGTGCTGTGTGTGTCCGTAGTGGTGGTGGTGGTGGTGGGAGGGGGGTGCTAGCGTCACGTGTTCATCAGGATTAGGCTAATCATCCCATATAGAAAACATCACAAGTAAAATGAATCATGTTTCTAAAGATAAACATGGGTTTATTATAGCCCACGTACAATTTACATTTCAGAGATCATTACAAATAAATTATTAAATGCTAAAACTGAATAAATTTAAATGAACAAACCTGGCGTTGCATTTGCAACCATGTGAAAACAGGGGGTGTTGCAGCCCCTTCAGCACCCCTACTTCCCGCGTCCCTGACAATGCAACATGCATGGTTTATTCTACTCGGTAAAAAAAAAAAAAAAAACTCTGATGAGAAGGTTGTAAGGTTTCAAAGCACCACAGGACCTAGCGGGGGACCGTGTTCTGACCATTGATGCGTGACAGCTGGAAATTTCAATTAAAGTGAATCAAATTTATTCTGTTATATTCCCTCAAACTCTGTGCATGTGGACCGTTGAAGATCTGAAGGCTGTGTAGAGGGGTTTATATACTGAGGTTGGCATTATGGGGGGTCTAAGGAGGCCAAAATGCTAATATAAAATGAATAAAACTGTAAATGAATTGTAATAAATTGTAAATTAATTATAGAATGATTTGCTGAATTGTTTGCTGTGAGCTGTGGTGGGGTTTGGCATGTATGTAATATATGCAGACACACTGATGCGGGAGAAGAAAAAAATATAAAAAAATAAATATATATATATATATATATATATATATATATACATCAGAGGGCGCCTTCCGATTACATTGACTCTCACACTACACAAACTGTTACACGTCACCCTGGACTACATTTCCCATAATCACAAGCTCACCTGAAACCAATCACACACACACTACATAAGCCACACTCAAACCATTACAGATGGCCGAGTATTGTTTGCATTTATCGCTGGTTAGCCGTTTGCACATTACGGAGCCATTCCTTGTTTCCTATCGTTTGGCATGTATGTAATATATGCAGACACACTGATGCGGGAGAAGAAAAAAATATAAAAAAATAAATATATATATATATATATATATATATACATCAGAGGTCGCCTTCCGATTACATTGACTCTCACACTACACAAACTGTTACACGTCACCCTGGACTACATTTCCCATAATCACAAGCTCACCTGAAACCAATCACACACACTACATAAGCCACACTCAAACCATTACAGATGGCCGAGTATTGTTTGCATTTATCGCTGGTTAGCCGTTAGCACATTACGGAGCCATTCCTTGTTTCCTATCCCATTCTCTCGTCTAGCCCTTGTTTGGATACTGTTTGCTCCTCATCTGAACTATTGCTTGTTTATTTGGATACCCTCTTGCCTTGCTCACTTGATTGTTTTCCGATCGTTGACCTTGTCTGTCCCTGGAATACTCTCTGTCTTGCCTGAAATGTACCTGTTTGCCACTGTTTGACCCATGCCTGTTATGACCACATCTTGGAATAAAAGCATGCAGATGGATCCGCACGTCTCTCGTCTCGTTCGTCCCGTAACAAGTAGTAGTAGTGGTAGTAGTAGTATTTATTTTTATGTAATTTATTCCTGTAATATGCTGATTTGATATGAAAAAACAAACAAACAAAATATATTATTGTTATTATTATTATTATTATTATTGAACAAAAAAAAATGATCAAGCATGCATTTTTACAATAGTATGACAAAAAGGTATAAAAAGAAGAATTGAAAATATTGAGTGTGGTTTAATTATTCCATCAAGCAACAAACAAACAAACACTAAATAAATAAATAATAAATAAATTGATCAAATATTTTGTAAATAGTTTAAATAGTTAATATTATTTAAATAGTAAATGTTTTAGTAAAACATTTCTTAAATACGAATCTCAACATTATGTCTAAAATTGGAACTAAATCAATCTTATACATACATTAACTACATAAGCCCAAATGTAAACGTAAACACAGTATAAGCTCTAAGTATCGGCTGCACATTTGCAGTAGTATGTCTTTATAGGTTTTCCCGGCTTATCAGTGCGGCTCAAACTGAAGTTGGGTTGTGTCAGACAGATTTAGAACAAATGCGTACATGTAAAGCCTATTCTGTTTTATCCATGTACTCCGGGGATCAGTAGAGTGTTTTAAGTTGCATGATGCACACAGTATAAACCTGTGCACTGTACAGATCCTTGGGCATTCAGTGGGATTTTGAGGGGGTCCTTGTTATTCAGCACCACAGATTAAGCCTGGCCTTGAGTACACTGACACCCTCTCAGTTGGACGGCATCCAAGGGTTAGTTTAGTTCATGCTGACAATAACAGGAAATGCAAGTGTTAGTACCCATGGCTTCTTCAGCATTTAGCCTGCGCATTACCCCACTCCAGGGGCTTTAGCATACCTGAGACCTAAAATGACCCGACGGAAAGGGGGTTACATCATTGAGAGGTGTTTCTGGCTAGCTGTTGTACAGAATTCTAAGGCAAAATCTTGAGTGATGTTTCTCATTAGACACAATGGGAGTGATGCTACATTAAATCATTGGGGGGAAAATAAAATGTAAAATACAATGAACGCTTAATAAATCTCTGTTATATACATCTACATCGACATACATTTTTTTCTTACAATCTAATACTTTTATTTATTAATAAATTATTTATTATATAAGTTATAACACTGATAAAGAGAAATGTAACTTGAGAACCAAGTTATGTAAAATTGGGCTTTGCATCATGGGAATAAATTGCATTTTAAATTATATTCAAATAGAAACCAGTTATTTTAATAATTGTTTTGTAATAATATTTTACAATACTGCTGTTTTTTTACTGTATTGTTTATTAAATAAATGCAAACATCTTTCAAAAACATTTAAAAAAATACCAACCCCAAACTTTTGAACAGCAGTGTATTTTCAAAGAACAGTGGTTCTTTCACAGTAAAATAATCAACATTATATATATATATATATATATATATATTGATATATTGATATGTCTTATTTGACATCCCTTTTACTCATCTGGTCTTCAGGTACTGATCAACATTATTGTTAGACAGTTTTTGTTCTTAATTCATTGAAATGAACTAGACTGCTAATTGTAGCTCAATAACTCATATGTATTGTAATAAGTAGTTCTGAAATTGGTTCAAAATGTCAAACATGCTCAATATCCTCCGACTGGACAGATGAAGATGTGCCCATCTGCAAACTGACTCAGACTTTCAGCAACTAGCCTCAACTCATCCAGACTGTAAATCAGGGCAACAGTCTGTACAAAAGTTGTGTAGTATATTACAAATTTACTTTGTCTATAAGCTAAGACATTGGACCGAACATTATGTACATATACATAGGGATGGGTAAAAAATATTGATATCTCGATATTAATCGATTCTCATTTTTACGGAACAATATTGATTCTTAAATCCCAAGAATCTATTAGTCTAGCCTGTTTTCAGTTAATGGATGGAACATTGAAGGGCACTTCCCATGCAATATATCGCAATAAGCATTGTGCTTTGATACTTTTAATATGAAACAAAAAGCCTCAGATTTTAAATTCTGTCCATTGCATTGCAGTATTCAAACAATAAATGCCGTTTTGGCTGTAGCGCCTCAGTTCAACAGACTCGGCAGCATGTAGGGCACGTGAACTGATAATCTCCTCCACATTAATACCAGTTTCAGCACAAAATAAACATGAATAAACATCCGAAGGTAAGTTAAAATAAAGAGTACGACTTTACAATCTGTATCCTGCCTCATCTAATCACTCAATCAGTGTTTCAACCGCACAAAGACGTCAATATAAAGGCTTGTAAGCAATGTCACGTAATGTCACATTTAACTCAGAAAAACATATTCGGTGACCATAAACTTATTAATCAGATAGAAAAATAAACTGTAGAGAGGGGCATTTTGCTAAATATATGCACCATATAACATATTCATTATAAATATTACTGTTCTTCAATGTTCAATTAATGTTTGAATAAATCCATCAAGTTTAGGGACCAATTCTCACTATTAACTAGTTGCTTATTAGCATGCCTATTATCAACATTTTGGCTGTTTATTAGTACTTATAAAGCACATATTCTGCATGACCATATCCTACATCCCTAATCCTACCCAATAACTAAACTTAACAAGTACCTTACTAACTATTAATTAGAAGCAAATTAGACATTTCTTGAGGCAAAGGTCGTAGCTAGTGAGATTTGGACCTTAAACTATACTGTGACTACTAAGAGTTACGTTGCTGGAGTAAAATTAAAACACTTTCATAAAATAAATGTTAACACGATCTGTTTTCTCATTGTTATGTCTTGATTAGTCAATTACATTTGTGTGCGTGTGTTTTGCAATTACTTAGCTTTTTTTTTTTTTTACAAATCAGCCAATCCTTTGCAGACTATCAATTTTGAGAGTCACTGTTCTAGAAAAATCAGGGATGGATCTTGGCAAACAACCATACGAGTTTGCTTCAGATAGCACATTTGAAGACCAGCACAGTTTGGATCTAATATGCAAAACAAAAGAGATACTGACAAGTTGTTCAGCCTAAGGGTTGTGGCTGTTCAGACAGATCACTAACATGGCAGCAGACACCTTACACACAACTGCCCTCCCTCACTGATCCATGTGTACATGTATGATTGATATTTATAATGCCCTGAGGCAGTGCTGCAGTGTCGGTTTTGGTCTGAGTGATTTGCAGTGACTGCTCTACACTGTGAACTGTACGATGTCTGAAACTTTCCTGACCTGTTTGCATACACAAAAGTTATATATCTTACAGAAATACACTGACATGATATCAAATTATATGAGACAACTATTTTCAGAAGTTCCACAAAAATAAGCAAAAAAAAGTACTGTATGGTAGGTTTTGTAAAGTGCAGTACAATCAATCAATCAATCACCGTATGTAAATTACAGTACATTAATGCCCAATTTCAATATTAGTTGCAATCTTAATCTCAGACCTCTTCATTCTTCATTTAATTTTGTATTATAGATGTGATTAAATCATTTATTATTCATTGACATCCTCAAACTGGTTGCTGAAATTAGATCCAGCAAAAGGTTTTATAATCTAATAATGGCCACTGACTATATAGTATTTACCACCCTAAATCTGCAAGGTTGGTTATTGTAATAAAAAGTAATAGGGCTAGGAACCACGCTGCGGAACCACTTTGCCAATTAAGCTACAGCTTCTCATAAAATGAGGATTGATAAGTGTGCCCATAACCCTAATTCATAATTGTCTTTTAAAGTATGCTCAGATATCTACACTGACAACGTAAGGCTTACCATATTGATGGTGGTGGAACAAAGTCACAGCTAAACAGCTGGTTTGTGCTACAATCAATCAATCAATCAATGTTATTTATGTTTTTTTTATACTGTTAATTCTTATTCATCTTCCCAAATAAGTGATACAACAGTGTTTGGTTTAGATGCAGTATCACTTAAAGGAAAAAAAGTTAGCAATTCCACTGTAGAAATACCCTACTTGCTGTCTAATAATAGTACAGAGGCAAAGTGAGTATTCAGCTGTATTCAGAATATTAAAAAAATAGATTAAAAAATACATGCATAAATAAATAAATACATAAATAAATAAAGCACATTTTATCCATTGGTTGTTGATTGGATTGTGAAAAGATATGTGTTATTCACCGGTTCAATGAGTTTAATTTTGATTTCATGCCGACACACAGAAAGTGATTTGACACAGAATATATGTTTTGTTTACAACTGACTTACAGATGAGCCTTGAATGTGTTATTGTTCCATTTTCCCCACATCTGACACTCCACAAGGTAGTTATTATCAATTATTCAGCTTTACCTTAGCCAGTCCTTTCCTGTCTTTCATCTATTTATATTATTTCAACAGCATGCTACCTGTTTAACTTTTTATCCTTCTTGCTTTCTTTGTGATTCAGTGATCGGCCCTTTGGACACCTGCTTTGTTTCCGGAGTGTTTGTGTATTTTCACACTAACCTTTCAGCTTTTCTTTTCACTCAGTCTCCTATCGACTTTCCTACTTCTCTTTATCAGCCGCCGATCGCTTTTAATGTCTCTAAGGAGTAGTGAAGCATGCATGCTTTCTCTTTCATCCCTGCACCAGACCCATTTTGTGGGATTTCACATCTGTTTCCTTTATTCTTTCAAGGTCTTTTAGCTTAAGTGACATTCCCAAGGTCCCTGGGTCATATTAGCTGCAGTAAACTATTCGGCCTGTGCCAATATTACGTTTTTATAATAACATGAGGTAAAAATAGTGGAAGACACTACAGTGGTGTAAATAATAAATGAAAAAAAAAAAGAATTAATGCAGATATGTTTACTGCAATTTAAGAATTACACAAAAAAAACATTCAAACTAACTTTACCAAGATCTAGATTAATTCTGGCCTTAAAACTAGTCCAGCTGATTCATCATCTAGATTATTTTTTTGTGAGCTAAAGACCATAAATATACAATGTAACACTATATAAAATGTATACTTATATTAAATGTACTACATTGATCAAAACCACTATCAAGCTGTCAGGACAAAAAAAAAAAAGAATAAAAAAAGATCTGTGTGAAAATTAATAACAACTGTTACGTTTGAATGTTCCTAAACATTTAAAGAACAATCAACATCAATCATAAAACACATTGTCTACCTGATGTTCCAATTTTGCTAAACTCACCCTGTTGGTTTAATAATATGCCCTGTGGGTGAAATATATCAGGATGCATTTGTCAGTGAAATAACTTCAAAATGTATCAATTCAAAATGTATCAAAAGTACAAATGTGAAAATATTAATATTATTATTATTATCTTTTTGGCGAGGTAAGTCTTGGATTGTCTTATTTTTCATTGTGGATAGATTGCGGTTCCTATCTGGCCATGACAGTAAACTTTGCTCATTGTAAATATTGATTTGTTTACGCAAATGAACATGCTTTTGGAGATGCTAGGAGGCAAGGTCACTGATAAAATCAATTAAACTTGCAAGTTGGGAACAAAGTCTAACAACTGTACCTGCAAAAATAAACGGCAACAAATGCCATACTAAAATAACAGCTAGAATTTTGCTACGTTTAATTTGCTACAATGCTTATGTAAGCAAGCAAGACAAAACAAAATAAAATAAAATAAAAATAAACATCATCAAGCATTACAAATGCATATTGCAATTGAAGGGAAAATCAATCAATCAATCAATCCTGGCCTTTGTCAATCATGGCCTCCTAATAATCCCCAACCACTTGATTGGCTCTATGACTTTATGACTTTTATTTATTTATTTATTTAGTATAAATAATAGTATACTAAAAAAAGGGGGTTACTTTGTTATATTATTGTTATATGCTACATCGTGAACTGTTCCTTACTATTTCCAACCCTACCGGAGGTAATTTTTTTATTTTTACAAACCCGTCAAACAAATCACGTTTTGCCAGTATAAAATAAATCAGTTTTCAAACGTTCCGCGTCCGTGTGCGCTGTCCGTGGTGCTGAAACAAACCACTGAGGAAGGTTAGGGTCACAGCTTTATCGCCGCACCGATCAGATTATTGTCTAATTTTATGACCGTCCGATAATAAGAACCTAAAATAATTAGTTTCGCCTGACTTGTAGTTCTCCTCTCACACTCTAATGATCTATTTTACCTCTCGCCAATCTCAAAGTCACAAGTTTCTGCCATCCACGCTGACAGAGCGCCTGTTTGTGAGCATGTAGAGGAGCAGCGCTTCAGGCGGAGGCATGCATGCTTATTGCCAGTGAGCAGTGAAGATATACCCCTATATCGCCCACTCTTCAGCGTGCTCCAAGACGAGCAGACGCTTCGTGCGTATTTGTCTTCTAAATCACCCATCTATCAGGATGATATTGCGAGGGGCTTCCTTCTCGAGGATCTACACCTCTGACGGATTGGATTGTCCTGTATTTGAGCAGCATACGGATATGTATTTTTTATTGCAAGGTGAAAGTGAAAAGCCACGGAAACTAGATATCTGATTCGCCGCACCTGGGAAGAATGGGAACTATTTGTGCGCGAAAGCAAAAGTAGAGTCAAATTGCATTGCGTTGCGTAAAGCGAATGAAAGCTTGCTTTTTGGTGCACATTGCGAAGAACATTAAGGTACTGTGCAACCGTACCGAACCTGTCTGATCTTTTACCGCGGCTTTAATTAGCGCTTTCCCACCTCGTCCTCATCAAACGACCACCGGCTTTCACTTTTCACCGGAGGACAAGGAGCATCGCTGTGGAAAGGTAACATTTTCTTAAAAGACTCTGTAGAACAACCTTGCTGGGATTAATTGACTGCTGTGCAAACTATTTCTCTCTTCTTGATTTCTAGAGCGTTTTTGTGCATCCTTTGGGTTCAGATTGGGTTCTGATGACTATAAAGCTGGTATTATAAATTAGCAGCGTGATGTTCTTCCAGATGCAATGATCTCAAGGTGTTTCTCTGCATGGATGCTGAGTAATGGTCAGCAATGCACCAGAGCCACCATTCTCCCCATCATGAGTTTGATAGCTCACTTTCTCCTCTTTATTTGCATATGCAATTACTTGAAGATTTGGATCTTGCAAAATGGTGATTTACATGATGCAAAATAATGTTAGACAAACTGTATGCTATTCAAACATTCTTATAGTGTTGTAGGGTTAGGGTTGTGGGTTAGTTCTGCCTGACAATATATTTTACCCATGGTGGCAGCACACCCTTATAGGTTTTTCTGCACGACAAGATGTTCTACCCACGTTTATACTGCAATAGTACATCCAGATAGGGGTTTTCTGCTTGGCAAGATGTTGTAATTTTAAAGATGACTACTGGTTTTAAGTGCAACAGATCTCTTGATATAATCTAACAGCACACATATGTCCAATACCTGGATAAGATATATGCATACTGTCACTGGCAGGTCATCAAAATTATGCTATTTGGCTTTAATCCTCATATGGATTAAAATGTCCTGTGAGAATCATCATGATGCCAGGTGACGTATCATCATTGTTTTCTTACATTCATTAACAAACACTGTTTAATATCAGTTCACTAGTGCATTTGTATTGTAATTGTGCTTTAAAAGGAAGCAAAAACCCACTTGGTTCATGCATTGCATAAATGCCTGCTATGATTGTAAATCCATAATCTGGAGGAGTTTTGAATGTCAAGTTGCAAAGCTCATAATGTCTTATTCTTGTCCACAGGTAGGGGGCCACGGTGGGCCTGTAGATTAGTTCTTGTGCTGTATCGTCTATAGCTCCTGTAGCCTGAAAACATTTGAGTCATGTCAGGTGCAGGTGGTTGTTTCATAAACTGACTTAATTTAATCTGTATGTGCTGTTAGCAAACGTATGTTTCTTTCGCTTTAATGCCCTTCAACATGATCACCATCTGAATTGTGTTATTTCATTATATTGTTTCTTTATTGCCGTATTGGGTTTGATGGGATATGCAAATGACAACATTACTTACTCTGACTTATTATTAGAGTGTTTCTGCTGGTATTAAAATGTCTTAATTCACCCTTCCACAATTTAAGGCCTAAAATGTCTTAAATCAGCCGTAAATTCATAAAGTCATGGCATTAAATGTTGCATGAACTGCAAAAATGAGTATCTTCCATGGTACTTTTATTTTGTTTTCCAATACAAATGTTTTAACATTCATAATATTTGCTTATTTGTGACCCTAGACCACAAAACCAGTCATAATGGTCCATTTTGTTTCTAAATTGAGGTTTATACATCATCTGAAAGCTGAATAAATAAGTTTATTAGAATAGGACAAAATCTGGCCGAGATACAACTACTTGAACATCTGGAATCTGAGGGTGCAAAAAAAAAAAAAATCAAAATATTGAGAAAATTGCCTTTACAGCTGTCCAAATGAAATCCTTAGCAATGCATATTACTAATCAAATATTAAGCTTTAATATATTTATGGTGATATGTTTACAAAATATCTTAATGGAACATGATCTTTACTTGATATTTTAATGATTTTTGGCATAAAATAAAAATTTATCATTTTGACCAATACAAGGTATTTTTGGCTATTGCTACAAATATACCCCAGCGACTTAAGACATGTTTTGTGGTCCAGGGTCAACTTTGTTCTTGTTTTAATCATTAAAATCATGCCATTTTGATCAGTTTCTCATAAAATAAGACTTTTTTATTCTTCTTCTTCTCAAGTCAGTGTATCTTGATTTAAGAATCTTTAGATATTTGCACTGGGAAACAAGACAAAAACCCCCCCCCCCCCCATACTATGGAAGTCAATGGCTACCTTGAACTGTTTGGTTGCCAATACTCTTCAACATACCTACTTTTGTGCTCATCAGCTGAAAGAAATTCATACAGTTTTGGAACAACTTGAGGGTAAGATTTGGGACCAGCACATCCCGTTATTACATCAGGCACATGGTACTGCCATTTGTTAAGGAGTCACCGTTTAGCTGCGAGAACTGGGCTGGCAGAAAAGTCTGGTTTTGCTGCATCTGTCACATCGACCACAGTATGGCTATTTTCTCTCGCCTGCTGCATCATGATGCATTCCCTGTTGTGTGAAACGGAAAAGTGTCTTAGATTGATTTGCAAGGTTTTACAGGTTTCTATAGCATTTTAGAGCTTGTACTAGTGTCAAATGAACAGTGAGGAAACACATGGTGGAAAAGGGCATGCTACAAGCTTAAAACTGCACCGATTGGGCTTCACTCTCCTGGTGGAACCAAGAGTCCAAATGATCCTTTTAGAAAAGCTGTGTTTTTAAGAGTCTTTTCAAGCAAAAAACAAAACAAAAACTTCATAAAAAAAAGGTTTTACATAAGATTTAAAATATATTAATAATTATATGTTATTTATTTACCTATTTAAAATATTAGATATTTATTTGCTAATTTATTTACATATTAAATTTTTTTGTCATTTATTTTTTTATGGACTCATGAGCCACCTCGACCAAATTATTATTTTTAGACAAAAATAACATTCTCAATCAAAAACTCTCAAAATGCGTATTTATTATTATTATTATTAAATGATCCTTTTAGAAAAGCTGTGTTTTTAAGAGTCTTTTCAAGCAAAAAACAAAACAAAAACTTCATAAAAAAAAGGTTTTACATAAGATTTAAAATATATTAATAATTATATGTTATTTATTTACCTATTTAAAATATTAGATATTTATTTGCTAATTTATTTACATATTAAATTTTTTTGTCATTTATTTTTTTATGGACTCATGAGCCACCTCGACCAAATTATTATTTTTAGACAAAAATAACATTCTCAATCAAAAACTCTCAAAATGCGTATTTATTATTATTATTATTATTATTATTATTATTATTATTATTATTATTATTATTATTATTATTATTATTATTATTATTATTGTATTTATTATTATTATTATTATTATTATTATTATTATTATTATTATTATTGTTGTTGTTGTTTTTGTTGTTTATTTCATTTTTTTATTTTAATTATTTTTGCAGGATACCTTTTCTTAGCTTGATTCCACATCAAGCCAGTCAGCGTTATTGGTTTCAAGGTGTCAGTAAATGTAATATAACCATCGTTTGTTGCGTAGTTCAATAAGAGCCATGACATCTGAATGGACTATTTCAGATTTTCCCCTTTTCCTGTCCTCCTTCTCTGCCATCCATCATGAGCTGCACTGCTCACCAAAAATGCAGACGAGGCCGTACTCCGAGCGCGCACTCAAGATTGAACACTCCATCCCAGGCTTTTCAAACAGACTGTCATATTTTTCAGCATGTGGTAGGACCAGGGTGCACACTCCAATCTCCAGAGAGAAAGACAGAGAGTGGGCTCACCATGAAGCAGAGTGGTGCTCAGGGATGATTGGAATGGAAGTAGAGAGCGGGGCGAGGGAAAGGAAGAGGAAGTCCCTCTCTTTCTCTCTCCCAGGGGTGTAGAGTTCTGCATTAACGAGAGGCAGTGATGAGTGGGGTCTGCAATTACCCTCAGGCCTCTGTCACGCCACAGCTGCCTCAGCTTGCGGCTAATTGCGCCGATGTATTAGCCTGTGTGTTGCTCTATTACCTATTACTCTTCCCACTCCCTCTCCTCCACACTTAACATGGCCAGCGACCGCTCTAAATGAACTCTTGCTACTTTTGAGTGGATGCCCAACAATAGACTTTCGCCAGTGAAATGGGCAGACATGTAATTTTCCAGTTGATCTGGTCTGGAAGCCAACACAGATACACATTGCGGACAGCGGGATGGAGGCCAGGCTGTAAAACAGTTGGGGAGTGAAGCGGAGTAAAGAATGGCAAGGGTCGGGCCTGTTCTTCCATTATGTTGTGAAGCACGTCAATATTCTGCTTAAACATTTCACACCTCAGCAAAATCGATGGCTCTCTGCTAGACCTGAGGAGGCAAGTAAAGCTTTTGAGCCCTAATGTGTTTATCTTTGGTATTAGCAACAACTCACTACAAATCCTATTCTTTGTCAGGCTTGTTTTATTGTAAAAAATATGAGTCAGCGATAGGACTGTGGTTGATTTAATTTTCCCTTTACGTCGGATTGGATGCCAGCAGCACTTGAACCGCCAACTGTTACTTTCCCCTAGAAAGCTGGCAAAAAAGGTTGAAATCCATAATGTAGGTGCAGCAGGCAGCGTGATGAGAAATGTAACTTTTGTTACGGTATTCGATGAAGGTCAAAATAAATGAGAATTGGCGTGTCATTCCACAGACATCCCTATCCAGACCGGATTAGATTTCTTAGAGGACCCATTGAGTTAACATAATTTGCTATTTTGTATTATTTTTCTTTATTTCGTTCTCTTTCTATTTCTTTCTTTCTTTCTTTCTTTCTTTTGTGTAGAGGAACACACATTTGATTTCAGAGGATTCAAATTGCAAAGTATGTCTGTGAAACACAAATTAACCTGACATCCTCAGGGAAAAGTAGTCCTGTCCAAAAAGGGCTTAAGAACAGGAGCTTCACAGTATGCAGTTACCACTGCTCTCACTGGAGTACTCACATTTGGAATAATACAAGGATTTGGCAGCTACTATTTGTATAAAACCAGTTGCAATCAGGATCCAAAATAAGTGTTTAGTCATGCCTACCAAAGGTAGGTGAATAGAGAAAATGTGCTGGCCTTACTTACTTACTTATTTATTTGTGCGTTTTAATTATAAAATGTATTAATATAATTTAAATAATTGATTAATATAATTTAAATAATTAATTATATATGTATTGTATATTGTATCGGATATCGTTTATAATTATTATTTATTTTCATTCTAAATACATGTATTATTATTATTATTATTATTATTATTATTATTATTATTATTATTATTATTATTATTATTATTATTATTATTATTATTATTATTATTATTATTATTATTATTATTATTATTATTATTATTATTATTATTATTATTATTATTATTATTATTATTATGTGAGTATTTATATTGCAAATAATTGTTCATTTTGTCCCTATGTAATAATTTGCTGCTATTCTCTTGTATATGTATAATTTTATTTATATATAATATAGTTTTAGTAATTGATTATATATGTATTTTATATCCTTTTAATATAATTAATTATTTTCATTCTAAGTAAAAATAAATAATATTACTTATAATCCAAACAATTGTTCATTTTGTCCCTATGTAATTATTTTGCTGTTATTTTTTCTTTTATTTTATTTATAATGTAATAATTGTAATACTATTTTAGAGCTTTTGTATTATATTGTTTATTATTTTCATTTAGAATAAAATTATTTATGATTATATTAATTATCCAAATGATTGTTCATATATCATATTTAGTTTTTCTGTTGAATACTTGCAGCAGACAACCAGGCAACCAGTTTGCAAAAAAAAAGACTCTTGTGATTTTATTCCTCATATTTTGTTTTTAATATTCCTCATATTGTTTTGTTCGCTTAATTCCTGGTGTTTGCAACATTATATGCTTTAGTTGACAACAAATGAAAGCAAAATGTTTTGTTTTCTGCTTCCTCGGAAAGTGCATGACAGTCATTGAGCTTTAGTATCTCCTGTAATTTTTACATTGAAAATTACAGCATGCAATTTCTGAAAGTGCTGGTTGGCAATTTGACTTTTGATTGATTGATTGATTGATTGTGCTTGGCGAATGTTAGTTTTGCACCCTGATTTTCATGTCACTTGTTATACCAAGAATGTAAAGCATACACAGTGACATTATTACAAAACCTAGAACTGTAAAAAAGTTCCTTTGTAATACATAAAAAATGCATGTTGATAGTGTTTGATCTAGTCTTTACTAACAGTTTTTCCCACCATAAGCAGTTTTATATTTCAAATGCACTTTAAATAATAATTATGTGAAATATGACCCAGAAAATGTAGCATTTGGCTCACTCAGTTCAAAATCCAGTCTTCAGTATGTCTTCAACATTGTGTCTATTGGTATAATTAAGGTCTGCTTAAGTGCACTTTATATATTTGTCCTGCGCACCTAAGCCCTCTATTGATCTACGGTTACAGCCAGTCAAACCACAGCCAAAGCCTTTACTAATCCATTCTGGGGTTCCTGCAGAGAAACAGATCCAGCACGGTGGGAAACCATCACTTCCTATTTGGCCTTTCAAGGATGACCGATCCCTACAGTCTGTCTTCTTCTTTCTTTGGCTCAGTGAGAATCACTTTATGACGTGATCCCAGCACAATCACGTTCACTGCTGTCTGACCGACACTGGGTCTGGCATTAAGTCTGAGTGAACACTCTGCTTTCTTCATTTGGGGCTGATCACCAGTTAAATGCCCTCAGATAAAGAGATTGATGTTGGCATGGCATACAACTATGAGGAAATGGTGGAGAAGTTTCTATATAGCTTTGTTTGAGTGGTTGGACAACTTGAATTCCAGGAAAAGGTGTTAAATTGGGCATGGATGGTGCTTTCCATTTGAAATCAGAAGTTGGAAACTGAATTCCCAGTAGGAAATTTGATCTGGAACGCCCTCATACAGTAAGTCACAGTTCCCACTTGGAAACTCCAAATTCAGAATCCAATATGGCTGCTTATTGAAGAAACCATTAGAGAAACCATAGTAATATATTGTTTATTAGCACTTCTGTTTGTCTGTGTCTCAATAAACTCTGTGGTGCACACAGTACTATCCAACCTCTATTTGTGGACATGATACTATTGCGTTATCTGAGCAAACTACAGCTTTTTATGTGTTCTTAATCGACTGCTAACAATGGATGCATCCATCTTGGGCACCACTGGTGGAACCCTTGCAACAAGTTGAATTGGAACATCCTAAGCCCTTGATTACACTAAAAACATAATTTTGTATAAAGAAGCGTGCTGATTTGATATTTGCCAAAATATCTCTAGATATTTGTCAAATTTACTGTAAAAAAACAGTTGACATACCTTTCCTTTTTAAAGTGAAGGAGGATGTGGTGGTTCGGTCATGCCTGATATCCTAGCTTTGGAAAATTTGCAGCAAATCTCCTTTTATGAATATGGTCAATTTACGAAGTGTTTATGTCCACAAGAAATGTTCTTGGAAGATTAATTTCTACTCTCTGTATTTTGTGCACTGTATTTTTTTTTCTGTGCTTATGCGGTGACTCTGATCACTGGTGCCCCTGGTTTGGTGTCTTGCATTTTGTTTATCAATTTGTGTCACAATGGTTTATTTTGAATTACAGTTGTTATGAAGTCATTGTCAAGTCATACAGTTCAAGTCAAGTCTCAAGTTATTGCCCCTTGATTGATTTTCTTTATTTAGTCAAGCAAGTCACAAGTCCACATACACCTACTGTATGTGGACTTATTTATTGGGGGATATTTATTGCCTGATGTGCCAGGAGTTATCAGTTTGAATCTCATTCATCAGACTATTTTTAAATAGGCTAGATGAATTAAAATAGCATCTGTTTGCCAGTAGGTGTATGTGGATCATTGAAGAGTAATAGTATCTACGAGTGAAATATCTTCTTAAAATATAGATTAAAATGTTCTAGAAACGTGTTCTTTGTATGAATTTGGTTTTTTTTTGGAATTTATTGCTTTCAAAAAGTTTTCCATTTTCAGGAAGAGCCTACATTTGAACGTCTTGTGGTGTAACAACCAATAAAATTGTAAGTTTTCCTTACATTTTAAATACATGTGACTGTACACATCTTAATCTTTATTTAAAAAAAAATAAGTAATACAATAAAATAAAATTATTGATTAATTGATTGATTGTATATATTGTTGATGTATTATATATGAAATTATGTTTTTAAAAGATGCAGTTTCTATGGAAATTACACATGCTGAAATGTGGTTTCATATCTCACAATAGGTGATAAAGTCTTAATTTGATCTATCCTAATGATCTATTTTATTGTTTTACTCTGAGGCAGAAACTGGCTTTTATTGTTGGTGTACTCTGATGGAGGCAACATTTCCGCCTAGGTTTTTGTCACCATTTTGTCACGATGGGCAGAAGGGCTTTGGAAAGTGTTTGGAAAACCTGCATCAGTTTGCCGTTCCCTTTGGTGCTACTGGCTGCATGGAAAATACCCAGTTTGCTTTCACCTTGTTTAGCAAGTAAAGTGCATTTTTACAGCTGTCTCAGCTTCCTGTTGATTTTTTTTATTCACCCTTTCCCAGCTCATTGAGATGTGTGAGTATAGCTGTCATAGACAGTGAGATATTGTAAACCCAAAAAACAGAGCAACCTGAAATGGATTTTATCTCTGCCGTGTTTTACCGGTTGGCGTGTAACTGCGGGGGGAAGTGTGTTTATCAGCATTGTCTCTTGACACAGTCATCTCCGGCTGCACCTTCAGTGGTGATGGAGTCAATCATCCGTGACCTTCGACTACACCTTCCTCTGTCTCTCTCTTTTTGTCTCTGGCATTATCTTTCTGTCTCTCTGTACAGCTTAGCTCAGCTTTGCTTCTTTCTATGCCATACAATATAAATAGAAATGTTCTCAGTGGCCATCTGCCTGTTCTCACTGGCGGGTACGGCGGGTCAGATTATGGGATCCGTATAAACATCCTTTCCAGTCCTTTTTCTGACCCCGTGCACACAGATGTGCTGCTCTGGGTTACATATTGGGGCTCGTCTCTTGAGCTGTGGATTTACTGAAGGCGATACGGCTGATGCGGGGGATAGTGAGTGTATGTGTGTTTTGTGGGCATTCTGGGTATTCGTCAGGAGGATTACACTCTGGGGCTGTTCAGCGTTCCCACAAAGGGTTCATGGCAGATTACCTGCATAATCTAGGCAACACAACGACACGTTCTAGAGTTTTGGTCTTAAAAGGGCTCGACTGCCTACCTGAGCATGAGGTGATGTGGTTCAGAAGGATATTTATTGCCTGATGTGCCAGAAGTTATCAGTTTGAATCTCATTCGTCAGACTATTTTTAAATAGGCTAGATGAATTAAAAAAGCATCTGTTTGCCAGTAGGTGTATGTGGATCAATGAAGAATAATAGTATCTACGAGTGAAATATCTTCTTAAAATATAGATTAAAATGTTCTAGAAACGTGTTCTTTGTATGAATTTGTTTTTTTGGAATTTATTGTTTTCAAAAAGTTTTCCTTTTTCAGGAAGAGCATACATTTGAACGTCTTGTGGTGTAACTACCAATAACATTGTAAGTTTTCCTTACATTTTAAATACATGTGACTGTACACATCTTAATCTTTATTTAAAAAAAAAAAGTAATACAATACAAATAAATTATTGATTAATTGATTGACTGTATATATTGTTTTGTTTCTAATATATATATATATATATATATATATTCGAATAAGTGATAATAAAAGATCATGCCAAACAAACTGTAATAATAAACTACAGTAGTGGAAGATGATGATGATGATGATGATTTTAGGACATTTTTTAAATATCTTATTTAATGCATTTTTTAATTATGAATATTTATGAAAAAAATAGAGTGTCTTCATGTCAGTCGTCCATATAGCCATTGCATTTGATATAGTGATTTAATTGGAAAGGAGAAAATGGAGCATGTTTCTCTGTGTGTGGGGCAGCGCCGGTCACCATCAGTATGATCATAAATATCACTGTTTAGTCAATGTAAACAATTTTAATGATGGCAAATGGAATATTTAGAGTGAAAGCCCATTTAAATAGGGTCTATCAAAATGTATTACACTGTACACGAGGACTAGTGTCATGGGAACAATAATAGAGTGTGAACAGGATTGAGAGAGGTAAAGAGAGAGTCTGCCCCAGCTGCTCTTCAGTCACATCCTGTCTGGCCTGGTTACTTAATGCCAATCATATGATTTAATGCTAGATTAAGCACATGCTTGACAGCTAAAATAACCCCCTCTCTTAGCTAAGAGTCACTCAGGGTTTATTGGCCTCAAACAGCTCTCAATCTGCCCCCACTGTTGAATTATCACAAAAACATTCCATCAAAACACAATCCAGAGTACTGCAGAAGGTGTTTTTTACTCTTTCATGCATTTGACCTTAGTTCTGTGAATGCAGTGTCACCAGTTCAGCCTGTAATGCACACTGGCCAGCATCTAGGAATGACTAGAAAAAAAACTCAATGAGTTTGAGAACTGCTTCTCTGCGCCTGGCCTCGGTTTTCACAGTTTCAAACAAGAAGCCTTTTTAGAGTAGAGTAAAACTAATCCTACCCGCCTCCCCTTATGTAGGAGTGACTTGATTGCTACTATGCAGAGCACACAATGTGTAATCGACCACAGGATCTAACACTGATGAGTCAACAAACATTGTTATGCAATACAAGTGCCTGAGTCACGTGCTTCTTTAGCTTTTCTGTTGCAAGTCTTTATGTTCATATTAATCTATAGCCCCCAGTAAGCGCGGCTCATAAGCTCGCGTAGAACAGCTAATTTAGCATTGCTTGTTGTTCTAAATAATGGACGCCCATTTCCTCCTCAGTGCGAAAAATTAAAAAGGTAGTTGCAACTTAATTTTTTATTCATCGCACATTGTGACTTAATATCTCTCATTTATATCTAACAATGCTACTTTACAGTATATCTTACATTTGTGACTTTGTCTCATAATGTGGCTTTATATCTTTCAGAATGACTATATATCACAATTGTGTCTTTATTTCTAATTTATATCTCACAATTTGACTTTTTAGCTTATGATTTTGACTTTATTTCTAATTTATAGCTGACAATTTGATTTTATACCTTAAAACTGTGACTTTTTCCTCATATGTCTTGAAATGTTACATTATATCTTTCAGGGTGACATTAGACCTTGCAATGTGACATTATATCTTAAAATTGTGACTTGTTTCTCATATTACTTGTAATGTGGCTTTATATCTTTCAGTGAGACTTTATATCATGTGACCATAGCGTACTATTGCAGCTTTTCTTATTTATTTGTGTAAATCTAACTGTATATCTTACAATTGGACTTTATTTCTCATTTATTTCTCCCTATGTGGCTTTATATCTTTCAGTGGGACTCTGTATCTTGTACTGAGACTAAATCTTACAGTTGTGACTATTTATTGTTTATTTCTTGCAGTGTTACTTTGTCTGACAATTTCAACATAATTTCTCATTTATATCGCAGAATGTGACTTTATGTCTTACAATTGTGACTTTTTCCTCCTATGTAATGTGACTTTATATATTTCAGGGTGACGTTATATTATCTCAAAATTGCGACTTTATTTCTCATATCTAGCCAAATCATACAGCACCTTGTTGAATATGTGCTGCTTTTCAGGCATGGCATTTACACACAGGAGAAAAATGACATTTGAGTCATACTGATAGAGATAAGAACAGAGGCAGCAAATCAGGCGTTGAGGTGAGAGGTGATGAATAAGTTCAAGAATCTGCACACATCAAATCTGTGTGTGTACTTACTAGTGCATACACAGGGCTTTAGTTAGCAAACAACTGACATAAGGTATAATTTTCTCACTCTGAGCATGCTTTGTTTTCAGTTAACTTCCAGATCTGTCAGATCGCATCTGATGAGATGATCACATATCTTAAAAAAAAAGAAGAAAAAAGCATCATGATTGGAATAACCATTTATTTCTAAACGCAATCAGTGCTACAACATTTATGTGGCGGAGGAGTAGTTTGAAGTAATGTGTAAAATATGTTAATGAATATAGACCTGCTTTTATTCGCACACATTCCTTAAGCAGAAGTGATTTTTTTTTAAATATAATAATGCAGCTAGTTTGTAGCTGAATCATTATGCCATTTCCTGGTTGGCGTTTTATAGGAAATCACTCTAAACGAAATTATATCGCTCTTTATGAGCACTTCATATTGACCTCTGAGAAGTTCCAAAAAGTCCACTATAAAGAATGAAAGGTTCTACACTCTTAAAAAATAACGGTTCTTTATTGGCACCTATGGTTCCATGAAGAACATTTAACGTCCATAGAACCTTTCCATTGGACAAAAGGTTCTTTAAAGTGGACAAAAGTTATTTTCTTAAGTATTTTTACACTAAGAAAACATGGTTATTTTCAGAACTGATCACTGAAAGGCTCTTCATGGAACCATGACCATAAAACACCCCTTAGGAACCTTGGATGTTCAAGGTTCTTCATGGAACCATAAGCTGTTTTTTTTCCACCGTTGGGCCAAATTTTCCTCATTGCTTAACCATCCCGTTCCGTGGCGATCCATCCGAGCCGTTATGGATATGATTTAATTTTCCACTTTGGGGCTGAGTTTGTAGTACAAATGCATCAGTTGTTGGCTTGGTAATGCAACTGTTTGCATACAGTATGAGATGTACTGTAAATAGCGGCCACGTTATGGAGGATGACCAGATATTTCTGTTCATTTAAAATAGTGCGATTGGCCAGCTACAGAGATAAACTAGTAGCCAGACAACAAATAAGTGATCAATCCATGGTTTAGAAAAGTTAGCCAACAATTCTGAGAATTCAGGGCCGAGAGCATTTTTTAATTGTGCTGTGTCGAGCCAAGCTCAAGTGGAAATATAGCTGAAACTGCTCCTTACTGTTTTTAGAGCCTTTTAGCCTGATGGTGGAAAATAAAGAACCTTCATTTTTAAGGGTGTATCTGTTGTATGACAATTTGCATGTGCCATTTACTTTCAATATGTCACAGTATGCCTTAGTTTGGACATTGTTTTCCATTTGCACCATTTCCCGTACTTTAATTGGTTGTCATGGTTATTCAGTTGATTATGTGTCTAGTCATCACATGTATACTTGTTAAGTTACATTTGTGTTTCCTTTGTCAGGTCTCGCCAGTGTTACCCTGTGTGTTGGATTAAAGACTTTCTAAACCTTCATCTTCATCTGTGTTCATTTGTTTACAGCGTAGCGTGACTCAATATGCAACTGTCCAAGGTAATTGAAACTTTTTTATCCCAGAATTTTTGTTTCACAATTCTGTGTATCTCACAATTGGGATTTTTCTCACAATTTCATTGTGAGATATAAGCACAGAAATGTTATATATAAACCCTCAAATCTGAGAACAAAAATCTGTGAGAAATTTTTTCTCACAATTCCAAGATTAAGGCTCACAATTCTGAGTTTATATTTCACAATTCTGTATTTTTTTTATCGGATAAAAATTGCAAGGAAAAAAAAGTCTGAATTTTGAGTTTATATCTTGCAATTATGTGTTTATATATGTGTTTATATCTATCTATCTATCTATCTATCTATCTATCTATCTATCTATCTATCTATCTATCTATCTATCTTTTTTTTCAGAATTGTAAGACAAGAGGTCAGAATTGTGAGATAAAAAGTCACAATTCTTATATTCTGTGACAGAAATAGGCTTCCATAGACATGAGAGCTAAGTATATACTTCTCAAGTTTGTGCAATAGTTGTATTATTTGTCTGGGTAGTTGCATATTTAAGGAAAATGGCACATGTAAATTGTTGAAAAAAAAGATAGATGCAAAAAAATCTGTTCAGAGATCAATCTGAAGTGCTCATAAAGAGCAATATGATTTCATATACTGTAGAGTGGATCCCTAGAAAACACCAACCAGGAAATTGCATAATGATTCTGCTACAAACTAGCTGGATTATTACATTTGAAAAATCGCTTATCCTTAGTGAACATGCGAATAAAAGCAGATTTACATTTGCAGGCCTATATTCATTAACATGCAGTATTTTATGAATTACTTCAAAATACTACTCCACCACATAAATGTTGTGGGAATGATTGCCTTTAGAAATAAATGGCTATTCCAAATCGTTGCAATTGAAACAACCAATTGTTGCGAGGAACAAAAAAAAAAGTCAGTATAGTGATACAAAAAGTCACAATTATCTTTTTTTTTCTTCATTCCGTGGCATAAAAAGACTACATATCTACATGTCTTTGACTTTTCCCCAATTGTAAAATCAAAAATGTGATAATTTGTTCTCACATCTACATGTTTTTCAGCACAATATAGGTTCATCTCTCCCATTCTCTTCATTCACAGTCACTACAATTGGATAGATGATAATGAGTGGGTTGCTTGGTAACTACAATTTGTGTGGCATCTCCCAAAGAACACCTCGCAGTCATTAAGTAATTTATTCAGAGCACAAACAGTTTGGATTCCCTGTTCTCGCTCTCTCTCGCATATAGCTGGCAGTAGCTCAAATGCTGCAGAGCATGAGAGGCTGGTCATGTGAGCGGTTTGGCCACACACTTGTGCATACAGTGATATGTCTATGCGGTGGAATGATGGGGACGGCTCGAATTAAAGAAAACAAGAACAAAAAAAAGTTGGTCTGCAAGCTGTCACCATTGTGTGTAGGTAAAGTCTATTTATGTCACATTAATATTAAACCATAATTAAGCATTATCATTTTGTGTGACTTTATATATATATATATCAGGGCTGTACGATAACCTTTTTTGCATATAGCACTGGTGCTACAGAGGTTGAAACTTTTGTAGCACAGGCCAAAAAGTTTTAGCACAAGTATAACATGTCTGTTATCATGTCTGAAAACAAACACAAGTAATGGAGTTCATCACTTAAACAAACAATGATGTTCCAAAGAGCACAAAACATACAAACCATCATAAAATTGTTTTAAACAAAACAATCTGTTATGTATAAGCTCAATTTTTCTTTATTTGCTAAAAATGGAAGAACACAGAAACATAACACCTCCTACACCTCAACACAATATAAAATAAAAAATAATGGCAGATATTTAGGCCAAAGTGTGCGAGGATAAAAATCCTTGTCATTATTTTATCTTTGTTATGGACCCTTTTCACAAGACTGTGATGACACGTTTCAATGGTCATAAATCCTCCAAAGTTTTTACAATTAAAATTTTTTTTTTAAATGCATGTACATTTATAACACTATATTTTGTATTATATTACTTTTGCATCAAATTACAAAAAACGAATTAGCGCTAATGCGAGGGTGTTTCTAATACTGTGTCTATGGGAGTGACGGTAAATTTGACATCATTCTCTCTTCTGACTGTCATTACCAGTCTCTCTTTATTTTTTTATTTATTTAATTTTTTTCTTTTTTTTGAAAGTCATAAAAACATTATCGTGGAGTTTTTCTTTTGCTATTTGAGCAAATGAGAATGCAA
>NW_015505720.1:667642-683038 GCF_001515645.1 Sinocyclocheilus grahami | reverse complement strand
TTTTTTTTTTTTTTTTTGAAAGTCATGAAAAAATTATCAATGAGTTTTCCATTTGCTATTTGTGCAAATGGGAATGCAAAAATATATATATTTGTGGTAGTCTCCCATTCACCACTATAGATTTACCCATCTATGATGACTTCCGCTGCTGAGAAACCTGGAAATGTAAAAAGGGTCTATTATAAATAAATAAGACCGTTTGGTAACCCATATTCTTCAAAGTATCTTATTTTGTGTTCAGCACAAGAAAGAAATTTATACAGGTTTGGGACTATGTGAATGAGCAAATAATGACATAATTAAAATGTTTGGGTGAACCATTCCTTTAATGACAAGCGGCAGCATGTTTAGTACTGTCGCTTTAAGAGCTGCATGGATCCCTTTCTCTCTCAACTGTTTACTTTCATTTTAGACAACCAACTGTGTTTAAATGTAAACCTTGTGTGTTATTGACAGTATTAGATGCAAAATCTATCAGACGCGAAAGCCAACTTAGTCTAGTAATCAGGCGCTGTTTTAGTGTGTGGTGTGAGCGCACTTCATGTGTATATGAGCTCAGAAAAAAACGCATATCAGAACAGCACGTGAACTAAATGTTTAAGCAAATACTAATAATGTACTTTTGTGATTGTGCATAAGTGCAGTGTCCCGTGAGTGTAACTCTACTGCTGAGTTAACATTTGATGTGAATGTATGTTGCATTGTACAGCACATTGAGGTGGATGCGCCAGAACTGCAGCTGATAGAATGTGTGCTGTAGCACAATACTATGATTTCTTCAAAAGCAGATCGTGGAAACTTTTAATCGTCCACGATCAAAACTTGTCATATCGCACACCCATAACTACCAAGTATAATCAATCTCACACACACAAACAAGCACATAGAAATCACTTTTTTTTCATTTATTCATTCATTCTTATTATTATTATTAGACAAAAATATCATTCGGAAAATCTCAAAAAGCTTTACTTAGTTACATAGTTATTTTTGATTGATTAATTCAATTTACGTTCTGATTACTTACTATTTTAGGTTACACTTTATTTCAAGGTGTCCTTGTTACAGTGCAATTATACATATAAGTACTGAGTAATATTAATTAACTATATGTACTTACTATATGGTTAGGGTAAGGATTTGGTTTGGTTTAGGGTTACTTGCATGTTATTATGCATAATTCATTGTTATTATAATAGTAATTACATGTAACATGTGTAACAAGGACACCTTAAATTAAAGTGTTACCCTATTTTATTATTAATTAAAAATATAAGCAAGTAAGCATTCTCTGTGGGTTTTGGAGTCCATGGTATCTAATTGTCTAAATTGTCAGGAATCAATTTCAGATAATAAGTATAAATGCATAATTACTAGATTTTTGCTTTTTAGAAGTAATACAACAACAACAACAATACTACTACTACTACTACTACTACTAATAAAACTATTGATTGATATATTATTATTTTTTAATTATTACATGAACCATATTCATTCTCCACATCTTCTGTTTTGCATTAAAGCATATTTTACTAAAATATGATGATATTTTGTAATGAACAACTTGTTTTGCACGGTTTATTACAACATTATATAAACCTTTTTAACGTAAGCTCTAGTGCTATATATTAAATTAGTCACTGCGTTGTGGGAAAACTGAACAGTGGTTCTGTTAGTTCTCCTGCAGTTTCCAGCATTGATGAATAAAAATGTACAAAGGAAGAACAATGTTTACTGCAGCTAAAGCAATAAAAAATATATTTGTGTTATGAAACTATTGCTCACCTGTTCGATGCATTAAAACACTCTCTTAAGAGGAGGTTTTGTGTGTAAGTGCACAATACATTTTGTACACAGCCTGTACTCCTTCACAATTTCCTTTTAAGATGGATAGTTGGCATCAGTCCTCGTATGTAGGAGGTGCTGAGTTTTCTAGCATCACTTTGCTACTACAATCTTGTTGTTACTGCCTCTACCACACATTAAGACCATGCAAAGGGTGTATGGTTTAAGAAACTTGCAATTTTGGAAATGTTTTGACCAAATCATTTATTTGAAAGCATAATTAGCTTGCATTCGAGCTCCATCAGTGTGTTTGTGTGTGTGTGTGTGTGTGTGTAAAGGGCACAGCAATGACAAAATCCCATCGATTTGTCTGAGAAAATGTAAGTCATTGTAACTCTTTTTTTTCCTATTCTTCATCATGAAATCTATTATTTTCCATTTACCCAACTCTTCGTTCTGATGTTCTTCTTATACTCCATCTGGAGAGATGTTCACCAGCCTGAAGAATCTTTCAGATGCTATTCTATCATTCGCTGTATCTCACATGGGAGTCAAAGCATATTCAGTGTTTGTCCCTTTCAAACTTTCCAGAGTTGCTAACCGTTTCACAGCTGCATGCGTGCTATTGCTGTCAAGGTTGCATTTCAAAGGTTCCCGTGGGCCAAAAGCCTTGAAGAAATGTAGGTTTGGCTGTTTCAATTGGCTGATCAAAGGACCGGTTGGTGTGACAAGAGTGTCTGAACACGACAGCTCCTGAATCACATGCCCTCAAGACCTGGATTCCCTCAATACTGCAGCAATCACAAGTTGCCACTTGTACTGGAAAGCCTGACACCATCTGATGTCTGACTTCTTGCAAAGGGGGTGAGAAAGGCAAGCGTCACATCAGTAACATCTCCTCCTGCTTTCTGCCGCTTATCATCACGTTTCCTCCATGGAAGCTGACTGTGGTCCATTGTACCTTTCGAAGCTTCCACATCGCTGCCTTTTTCACGAAAAACAGCCAGTAAACAGATTCCCTCCTGAGGTGTAATGCTCCAAAAAAATTAATCTTCTTGTGTTCGTTATTAAACAGACACAGCCTATTGTTTGTGAAATTTTGACTATGACACAAGCATTGGATATGACAATTAGTAACAGTATATAACACCAATAGTAACATTGAGATACTACTATAGGATTTTTTTTCTAGAAACTTGTTTCCGACGTAGGATTAAAATTAAAAATAAATAAATAAACAAATGAATGAATTAATGAATGAATGAATTAATAAACATCAAAAGTAATTGTTACACAATTTCCTCACAATTTTGTGTTAAATCTCACCATTCTGATTATTATTATTTTTTCCTCAGAATTCTGTCGGAAAAAAGTCAGAATTGTGAGAAGAAATATCTGATTGCCATTTTTTTATTTATATATATATATTTTTTTTTTTGCTTATTATTTTTATGCATTATTGTTTATCTGAAAAAAAATTTATTGCAAAAATTAACATAAAAAACGTGTATCTTGCAATTATGAGTTTATAGCAGAAGCAAGTTTATATTTTTGTATATTCCATTTTAATTTAACTTTAGTTAAAGTTTCAGTAATTGTATTGTGTGTTTTTGTCTTTTCCATTGTTTCTTTTTTATAGTTAGTTATATAGATTGTACATAGTTGTTATTCATTTTACTTAAGTTTTATTTATTTTAGTACATCAAGTTAAACTAAATGAAAATTTGAAATTTTGCTTTAGCAACTAGCTAAAATAATCTTAATCATTATTAAACAAAAACAATATATTGTTTATGAAGTTTCGACTAAGTCGCATTAGCGTCAAAAGATTTGAGCTTCTGATGCATTAAAGCGTCTAACCTCTGATGATTTTGCACTGGAAACAGTGACAGCTGCTCCGGCTTTTGGGGTGTATATGGTGAAATTACAGATGAGGAGGAAACAAGACTCCTTACTGAGAACAAAGAGGAACACATGGAGATTTGCCGCTGCTTAGTTCATCCCAGTTTCAAGGCACACATCATCGTACATAATGCAGCAGAAGATGCTCCCCGCAGTGGGCAACTGCTGAGGCACTGAAGACGGGGGGTTTGCTTGGAGGAAAAGAGCCCCACTGACTGGGTATCTGGTGGTTTATGTTGGGCTTACCAGATGAAAGATAGCTTCTGTAGAACAAGAGACAGAGAAGCATTTTCTGTGTGGACTAATGTAGTTAATTACCAATCGAGACCAGAAAAACACGAAGAAAAACCAAACGTGCTCATTTTGGCATGAATGTGTCGATATCCTAATGATGAGATTGGTTTCCCCAGAGAGAGAACTGAGGCCTTGATTCACTAAGAAGCCAAATTAAATTTACTAATTTGCTTGTGTAGTCTATCAAATTGTGTGTGCATTTTGTGGGCGTATTGCGGGTGATTTAATAGGAATAATTGCACAAATAATTACTTCTGCAAGTGAGTGGGAAACACCATTCAAAATTAAACTTTTTATACAGAATGTTCACATATAACTCTCAATATATATGTGGTCATTTATTTGATATGTAGGTCTCTCACTCTCTAATATATTTTATTATATACAGTGCGTGTTTGTATGTATACATAGTTTGGGATCTGTAATATGTTTTAAAAATCTTTGAAAAAAGTCTCTTATGCTCTCTAAGGCTGCATTTATTTTATTAAAAGACAGCAATATTGTGAAATATTACTACACTTTAAAATGAATGTTTTATATTTTGATATATTTTTTAATATAATTAATTCCTGTGATGCATAGCTGATTTCTTGCTCAAGAAAATATTTATTTCAAATATATTTTTTTATCACTTTTGATCAATTCAATGCATCCTTGCTGAATAAAAGCTGTAGTTTCCATTTTGGCACAATATGGTGCAGAGCACATAGCAGATTTTTAATTTGCTGACACATTTGAAATATTTTTCAGGATGTGTTATTTATGTTATGTAATCCATTTGCATTGAAGTTCGGTGTTAGAAACACTCTTCAAATGACACATTATTCATTAAGGGAACGCCAGATACACGATTGTGCTCTTTTGAAAGACATAATTCTCAGAAGACTACATTAGCAGATTGTCACGTTTATGTTCTGTTTGGATTTAGTTTTCCTTGTGTTCTGTTCTCCTGCATTAGTTCCCTAGTTTGTCTCCCTGGCTATTAATTAGTTCACACCTGTTTATGTTCCTCTTGATTACATTCCCTTTGTATTTAAAACCTCAGTTTCCCTCAGTCCCTTGCCGGGTATTGTTTTTATATAGGTGGATGTTGGTTTTTCCCCCGTGTTTTCTTCTTGGATTTATTAAAAGTACCTTTTGGATTCTATTAATTTGTCATGCGCTTTATATTACTCCAGCATCGCGTTACAGAATACCCGACTTAGATAAGCAAATTGCGGCATTTTCTCCCCTCTCAGATGGACCTGCCAGTAGTTCAACTCTTCTGCCTGGAACAGCAGGACTGTACACTGGAGGACCACACAAGGGACCTTTTCATTCTGGCGTGCCTAACACACCATCCTGGCCGCTCACTCTGTGTTTTCTACCTCACCAGCCTAAGGCATGCCTGCAGGCGAACAGTTACAGAGAGGAATTCACCATGTTTGTGGAGTGGGTGCTGGTGAATAATAAATTGTCATTCAATTTAGTAGGATTTCACCAGCCCCACTCCTGATCCAGAGCCCAACAAAACGACTGATCAGGTGTATGAGCCAGCAACACGGCACGCCGCGATGGGAATGCTCGTGAAGCTTGAGGGCTGGGACC
Organism: Sinocyclocheilus grahami; assembly: GCF_001515645.1. Classification (NCBI taxonomy): domain Eukaryota; kingdom Metazoa; phylum Chordata; class Actinopteri; order Cypriniformes; family Cyprinidae; genus Sinocyclocheilus; species Sinocyclocheilus grahami. Next base: position 677,467 of record NW_015505720.1, on the reverse strand, counting down.
CATCTAACCCATCGCCATGAATGCAATGGATATGGCCTCCTTGGTCTCCTGAATCTCCTTCATCCCCGCTGGTTCCATCCATGTCTCCCGAGTCTCTGCTGGTTCCAGCTCTGAATCTTCTGCGTCTCCTGAATCTCCTGTGTCCCCACTCAGCCTCCCTTTCCTGCCTCCTCTCTTAAAACCAGCCATTTCCTCAGCCCTGACACCGCTGGTTTCTGTCAGTCCCTCAGCTCACCCTCAGTATGTGCCATCCGGGCGCACTGATTCGCCTTGGGCCGTCCAGTCTCCAGCTCTGTCTAGGTGTGAGGATCCCCTGTCTCTGCCTCCAGCCTCTGAGTCCCGGATTCTACCTTGACCCTTCAACCCATCAGTTCCACCATGGCTCAATGCTCCCTCGTCTCCACCATGGCCTGTCATCCCACTAGCTCCACTGGACTCTCTCGTTCCTCTGGCTCTGCCTAGGGCAGTTGTTGACCTTCCCCCACTATGGGATTCCACTACTCCCTTTATCATCCCTTTATCCCTCTGGCTCTGTCTGGCTCTTCCTTCCCTCCGGCTCCACTGTTGTCCTCAGTTGCTCTGCCTCCACCTCAGTCACATGAGCCGTCAGCTCCGCCTTGGCCCTCTAGTGTCACCCTGGCTCTCCATCTGCTCTGCTCAACCTGGGTCTCCACCTGCAGCGACACTGTCTCCATCACTCATCCCCATGGTGTCATCAAGACCTTTTACACCATGGCTCCTTCCTCTCTCGACTCCACCATGGGCCTCAGTCCTTCCAGAGCCCCCACCCTTCCTTTCCTTGTCAAAATGCTCCACGGCATTTATGTTCAGTTTTGGTTTAGTTTTCCCTGTGTTCTGTTCTCCTGCATTAGTCCCCTAGTTTGTCTCCCTGGCTATTAATTAGTTCACACCTGTTTCTGTTCCTCTTGATTACATTCCCATTGTATTTAAAAACTCAGTTTCCCTCAGTTCCTTGTCTAGTATTGTTTGAATATTGATGGATATTGTTTTTGTTTTCCCTGTGTTTTCTCCTTGGATTTATTAAAAGTACCTTTTGGATTCTAATCCTTTGTCGTGCGCTTTATATTATTCCAGCATCGCATTACACAGATCAGCACTAATATTTTTTCCACATGCTATCAAGATTTCACGTGATTTATACAAGCACAGTCTAAAACTAAAATGCTCTTCAATAGCAGAGTTTTTTGGTGACATTGTATACAGTGGTTTCCTTTGGGGATATTAATGGTACAATAGTCTAAAGTACCTTGTCCCTGAGGGCCACCTATGCAAGGCCAGGAACAGGACAAGAATCACACTCAGTTTAAGGCCTTGTGATGGCAGTAAGGCCAAGATGTGGGTGGCATTTCCCCAGAGACCTGCTACCCCGTGAAAACAAAAACACTCTAGCTTACCATGCCTATACATTGATAGAAAACCAACACCTATTTTTCTGTTTGTTCTCTATTGGTATGACTCTCTTTGTGCAAACAGTAAATTGTTAATTAGCGTGATTTGTTTAAAAGCGTAATTGACTTGCTTTCAAGCTCCATCAGTGTGTTTCATTGAAAAGTTTATTTTTTATTTTTTTTTACCACAATGCGCAAGGCCCTCATTGCTCTTTCAAGGGCACAACAATGGCAAAATCCCCATTTAGGAAGATTCCCAGAGGGAAAGAACTGCGAATGTGTGCTTTTCATGCTTTCTCTCATTGGAGATTCTCATCTAAGCATCATCCCACACCTTTCACAGTTACATAATTACATCCAGAGGCCATTCTGTCCATCATGTCTACCCTTGTGGATGTGTCCTTGAGATTCACTCCATTTTCCTTATTGTTCCTCATCAGAATCTGTGCAACATGCCATTAACATCTGTGGCAATCTGGAAGATAATGCACCGACTGCTCCTGACATGTAAATGTGAAATATTTTTTTTACCTTTCTGACCAAACTTGCTACACCTTTGGCGCCTCCTGTCTGAGTAAATACAAAGGCACATGTCAGTTCAGTATGTTAATGCCTCGTGGGTAATTTCCTGTTGTTTTACAAGGACGTACAGGGTCAGTTACTGCTAAATGCTAACCGGTAATCCTACTCTAGAGGCTCTGTGATGACATTGATGATTAATGGTGCAGAATAGATTCTTGAATATGACAGAAACATGATTTTATTGTTAGCTTGAGATCATTCAACAAAAAAAAAAGAAAGAAAATGCTGACATTATTTACTCACCGTTGTTCCAAAACCATATGAATTTCTTTCTTCTGTGGAACACAAAAGGAGAAATTTTGAAAAATGTGCTTGTTGCTCTTTTCCATGTAGTCCATACATCTTCTGAAGTCATAGAAGTAAAGTTTATAAAGCTCAAAGTATTATTCAGTTTTGATGCGAACAGAATATATGTGCAGCAGAACACATAGCTTCCCAATGTATATTTGATAGCTTGCACAAAATTCAGTTATAGTTCTGTGTATCATTTAATACACTCACACAAGCGTTCATTAACCCACGTGTCTATTGTTGTTGTTTGCTTTAATTATTTGTTGTTGCTGTTCTATCTCGGTTTCTCTTCAACTGTGAAACAACAGGGCTGGTAGGGCAAATGGATTGGTGTAAAAAAGTTCAAAGTGCACTTTATGTGCACTGAACAATTGCCCTAGTGTGTAGTATAAGTATATTTTGGGCTTAAAGACCATTTTATTTGTCAGTTTACTGATCATTTTCCCCTCTAGTGAGCTGTTAACTATTGCGACTAAATAATCAAGTCAGACTTGAACTCGATGACCAAATCTGTTTGATTCATGAACAAATCATTCAGACCAGTTCTGTGCACTGGATAAACCGACACAGTTTGTTCACATATCTGACTCTATCCGTACACAAATTAGAAATCAATATTTCTATCATGAATGTGCCAAGGACAGCTAGGGCGAATATTAAACATGTATGTGAACAAAGGCCTGATATAAGTTATTTTTCTTCGATTAGAGGTAAAAATGTATTTGAAATACCTGCAATTCAGCACTCCAGTCAATTCAAGTCACATCACATTTATTTATATAGAACTTTATAGAATAGAATGCTTTAAAGCAAGCAGCTTTACATTATTAAAAATGAAGAACTGTGGCAGTGTCGCTTTTAATTAGAATAATAACTTAAATTTATACTATAAAGCGGCTCTTCAGTGTGTTTATGTTTTCACTCATGGACGTCTGATCTCGACGGACTCAACAGAGGAATTGAACCGGAGAACAATTCTACGTCAAAGAAGAAGGAGTCCCAGAGCCACACACACCTATTATGTGGCCTAATGGTTAGCGAGTCAGACTTGTAATCCAAAAGTTGTGGGTTCAAGTCTCAGGTCTGACAGGAATTGTCAGTGGGGGGAGTGAATGACCAGTGCTCACTTCCACCTTCAATACCACGACTGAGGTGAGACCCTTGAGCAAGGCACTGAACCCCTAACTGCTCCCCGGGTGCCGCAGCAATATGGCTGCCCACTGCTCCAGGTGTGTGTTCATGGTGTGTGAGTTCATTACTGTGTGTGTGCACTTGGATGGGTTAAATGCAGAGCACACATTCTGAGTATGGTTCGCCACACGTCACTTAACTTGACATCGCTATGGAACAATGGTAGTTTGAAGATGTTTAACTGGAAAGTTCGCTTTGGCAAGCTGTTTGAAACTCCTGAAACAAAGTCCAAATTATTATTTTTTTGTATGATTTTGTTCAAAATGATGTCACACCAGTTTCTTTGATTTTGCTTGAAGTACATCAGGGCCTTAACAACATCTTTTTTTCCCCGCACAAAGTCTGTAGATAGCACATGAGTCATATGAACCACAATGAAACTGTTATAGTGCATTTGTTTTGAAAAGTAAGAGCTTGAAAGCCCCTTCCTAAAATTCAGTGTTGCTCTCTATGGGAACATGCTGCTGCATTGCTGTTGTGATATGTAGCTTCAGATGGAGACACTATAAGATATTGTGACATAAGAAGGCAAAAAAGAGAATCATGGTACTGTTGCACAGGAACACATGAAGGGGCTTCGTACCCCCTGGCGCACATCTGTCCGGGTTGGTTTTACCTCAGATTCATCTCATCCTGTATGCCTTCCTCCAGTGTAATGTCAAATCATGAACCCATTAACCTTTTTACAGCACAGAGAACTGAAAAATCTTCCAACGAGCTTGTTTTCACCTCGTGTTTATTGTGCTTGCTTAAATGTGAAAATACAAAAATTGGTAATGCAGGCTTCAGTGTCCTTGAAAAGCAGCTTGCGAGTCTTTATTAAAGGTGCCGTGTTTCCAAGGTCTCTCTTCATGATTGGGTAATCCTACTGAGAATGAAAACCTCATTAATATTTGCTGGATGTGGATAACTGATATATCTCAATGTGTGGAGATGTTTCTTTCTCTGTATCTCTCCTAGTTTTTTTTGTGTTCAGGAATCCTCTAATCCAGTGGTTCTCAAACCTCTCCATGATGTACCCCAGCACTGCACATTTTGTATGTCTCCTCATATCTGACACACCCACTTCAGGTCTTGCAGTCTCCACTAATGAGCTGATGAGTTGAATCAGGTGTGATAGATGAGGGAGACATAAAAAATGTGCAGGGCAGGGGGTACTCCAGGACAGGTTTGAAAACCACTGCTCTAATCGGTGCAGCCAAATCCCAATCTCTATTTGTTAAGTGTTGAAATCATTTTATAGGAATAGTTCACCCAGAAATGACAATTTACTGAACATTTACTCACACTCAGGCCATCCAAGATGTAGATTCATCAGAACAGATTGGAGAAATTTAGCATTATATCACTTGCTCACCAGTGGATCCTCTGCAGTGAATGGGTGCCGCCAGAATGAGAGTCCAAACAGCTAATAAAAACATCATAATAATCCACAAGTATTCCTCACCACTCCAGTCCATCAATTAATGTCTTGTGAAGTGAAAATCTGCATGTTTTTAAGAGATTAATCCATCAATTTTATTTTTAATATAAACCATCTTTCATCCAAAATATGAGTCCATAATCCATAATAACGCTTCCTCCAATGAAAACCAATGTTACTCACCAATCGAGAAGAAACAAAGCAACTTCTGCATCCGATCAAAGGCCGTCTCGCTCCTTGAGTTCTCTCCAGCGCTGGAAAGCTGATCCGATATTTACATGGGTCCTACTTCTTGCCTTATCGTAAGCCTTCTTTTGTTCTGCAGACATTTTCCTCTTTTGTTTTTTATCCGCCATCTCTATCTTTCTGTCGTCGCTCGGCTCAGCTAATGTCCGTCCTGTGCACTGAGCGCTCTCTCCTCCCCATCATGAGTAGACACTCCCCTTACTGCTGACTGGCTACAAGTTTGTTTTGGTACTCGGCCCAACTCAGTTTTCTAAAGCGTTTTTGAAAAAATACGTACCCCACCTTTAAGAGAAAGGTCAAGACAGAACAAATTTTGAGAAGCAAAGCAATCTCGGAAACTTGCATATGTGTGTGTGCAAGGACAAAAGAATCGCACTGACACAAAAACAGAGAACATGAAATATGTAGGATCTGGTGGCTCATAGTTTACACAAAACTGGAAGGAAGCTCAATTCCATTGCATAAGCTTTCCGTGCTTTGTGCATGTTTTGTAACCTGCTTAAAAGGGGAAAGATGGTCAGCGTTACTCATCAGATGATGTGCAGGAAAAGCTAGTTTTGTTGGTGAGGCATCTTTAATGCACCCACAACTGTTGTTATTCATCCCATTATTTATCCATCACACATTTCTAAAAGGGACTCTAGTAACTGAAGGTGTCTTGACAGGATCTAAAGTAGTTAAGGATGTTTTAAATGCGTATCAGTCATATAAAGAAAACTGACATTTAAAATTCATAACAATAAATGAAGGAAAAGTGGGAATACGCATTATGTGCAATGACTTTGCAAATACTCAAAGCTAATTTCTGATGCATTAACAGACGGGAAAACTAGCTGCCATAATAGAATTGCCCTTCTACTGGGAGAACAAAAACAAACATCACAAATTATTAACCACTTAGAGAAAAACAGCACTTTTAATTGAATGTCTCTGTTCCCTACGTCACACTCTTTGTTGCTGTCATTCACAGACTCAAGAGATCTTTTACAGAATCCATTAATTTTGAAAGCTTTACATCCCAATTTCTCTGAAATTTATCTGCATCATTAGGAATAAAAACTGAGCTTGTTCCCAGAAATAGATGCTTAAGTTGAAATGTTCTGGGTTGCCTGCTATTGTCGATTATGACTGAAAGTAATCGATTTTGCATACATGAATGCACTTACACTAGAAACAGGCATATTTTTATAAGTATTTTTGTCTTATTTCCAGTAAATTTGGAAAAAAAAAATTCTTGAAAATTCTAAAACTTGTTTTCAGAAAATGTATCTTTAATACAAGTTGATTTTGTTTTACTGACTGAAAGCAACAACAAATTAACTTTTTTGACATATTTTTAGAATTTAATTGGAAAGCAAAAAATCTACACAATTATAGCCACAACACAAACAAGGTTAAACTTATTCACCTTGTTGATGTAAATTTATATCCAAGCTTTCAACACATGCTGTGACTCTTAATTCAGCAGAGCCAGTAAACCTAACAATGTTCACAATACATGCAAAGGAAGGGACATGACCTTCTGTGTGCATCCAACCACAAAAATTGCACAGATAGTTCATCTTAGAATGAATCCACTAACAAAAAAAACAAAAAACTTTGGGGGTAAAAAAAACCTACAGCTATAAAGATTAAATGAATATTTCAGCACTGAATATTTAATGTCAAATATTTCTGCTTTTAAATCATCTGATACGATTCTCACATGGGCCATACATTATTGAAAACAAGTTGTGGTTTGTTTTTATAAACTGAGGTGTGAGTTAAAATGTTGTGTGTGCGTGCGTGTGTGTGTGTGTGTGTGAACTAGAGCAAGGTAAGTGAGTGTTAATGTGGTTGAATGAACAGCTCAGGCAGTTTTCAGAGACAGATGTTAGAGGTCACAGGGGAAAAAGAGCTTGCATGTTGAAATCTTAGGTGCTCAAGTGCAATCCAAAAAGGCTCTATGTGCTTCTTGTTTTATTCCACCCCTCCATAAGCCAGGTAAAAAGCCCCCAATGGGCCAGCACTTAAAACGCATTAACTGCCAGTTAAACAAATAAGTGGTCAGCTGTGACACACATCAGTTGATTAAATGTCTTTTGGCCGAGTCTAAAGGTTGAATCGTTGCCTTGATCCTATTCATAGTAAGTCTGATTTAGGAACAGTTTTCGCTCTTCTTGTTTTGATAAATGAAATTATATTGTAGGGAAATGAAGAAAGAACAGCCCTCAAGTTTTTTGATTTAGTTAATTTATTTAAATAGATATAATTCCATTTAATAAATAAATGGCAGAGCGTTTATCTCATGCAGTTTTGAGGGCAGGTTCAGTAATTAACCTCCAACTATAAACATGTCTGGTGAATATGATATTGAAATTATAGCTAAGTTTAGGTGTGATAGGTAGATATATTGTTAATGCTCTTCAGCAGAATAAACATCCTAAGGCATCTGTTTACTCCTACTTCAAACATTTCGCTGAATGTTTCATAAGATGTGACAGGTAAATCACAGGCTCCGAAAACAGCATCCCTAAATACGTCTCTGCCCCAGTCAGGTCTGTCATCTCTGATGATGAACTCAATCAAATCTTCACCTTTAACAGGAAAAGTGGTAGATTGGAATGGAGTGTAAAGCGAAATGTTTTCAAAAACAGCTTATTTGGTGTTAAGTTAAAAGGGAAATAAATAAATAAAATCCAGGTTTATGTTTTGTAGTAATGTACAACATAAGTAATATATAAATACGTAAGAAAAAAAAATGTAATGTTGGGTTGAAATCCTAGCACCGATTCATATATACATATCTGCATTTATTCTTCAACAAATACTGTGCTGTATTCTAACCTGTGCAGCTTGTATGGGATCCAGCAGACTCAGTGACACATCTTCACAGTTCTAGGCAAGTCAGAGCTTAAAGCAGGCAGTATACAGCACAAAACTGACTGCACCAGACTAAAAATAGTGCCTGAAGACTGCAGAAACTGTAATAAAGGGCAAACAGAGAAAAAGCAATTGCAGGGTGATGAGATATGTGGTGTAAACTTTATTCCCACTGGAGTTTGGCGTCATTCAGGGGAAATTAGAACATTTTGCCACAACTGCCTCATTCCCATACAGTGGTAAAGCATTCAGGACTGTCTGAAAAACAGTTTTTATATATACATATATACATATATATATAATTTGTATTTCCCTTTCATGGGAACTTCGAACTGCGTCCTCTAGGGGTCGCTATGGGGGGGACGCCTCGTCGTGACCCGTGTCTGAAGCATACATTGAAAAAACACCAACTCGTTGGCCAGCGACAGCCATGACGTCACTACCGGTGCGACTATAGTATAAATAGGCGCCGGGAGCACACATCATTCTCACACTTCATTGACTGTTTTGTTTGAAGCGTGCATTTCCGTAGTAAGAGCGATCTCTATTCATCTCATTATGGCGAGCACTAGCAAAGCATTTAAGGATGTGTGCATCCGTGTTGACGTTGTTTAACATCTGATGACACACACAATCTATGCATTATTTGTTTGGGGGAAGAGCACGCACGCGATGCCTCCGAGGGGGCAATCGGCGTGCACTGCGAGCGTTTTTTCCAAGGGAAAAGCTCCGCTCTCATTTGTCTCTTTTTTCGAGGAAAGAGGGGCAGCCATCTGCTTCCCGCGATTCAGGACCCACCGCTGCTGAGGCACGGAAGGGAATGAGCTTGTGGGGATCGCACAAGTTTTGAAGGGGGGTTTCCCTTTCGCGATCGTCGGCTGTGCACGAGAGTGAGCCGCTGGAGGATGATGTTATTTCATTAACATTGTCTGATTCAGAGGCCAGTGCTCTGCTGGGATCAGCCCAACAAAAGCAGTAAATGTCTGAGGAGGGCAAAGAAGCTGAGACTGAGCCTTCCCAATCCTTCTGCCCTGTGTATGATGAGCTTTTGGAAATTATGGATCACGCCACGGCAAGGCTTTAATTGCGGTGAAGTGCGTGAAGAAAGTGACGTCGCGAGTATCTTGATGAACGTTATTTTTTCTGGCCATAGCCCTCCAGCTCAGGTGAGCCTTACTTTCTTCCTGTTTTCCATATAAAGATTGAGAAGGAATGGAAGAGGCCGTTTTTTCCTCACACATTCATCGATTCCAGCATACGAGTTATGCCAACATCGAGGCAATGCACGAAAGCGGTTATGAGAAGATGCACCTATAGAGAGACGCTGGCCAGCTATCTCTCTATGGGTGAGACATCCTCTAAGACTCCCCTCCTTGACATCTCGCTCGGTTGCCAGGGCATACGCAGCAGCAGCAGGTCGGACTGTCGCTTCATTGCACACGATGGTGATGTTCCAGGCATATCAGGCTGACCTGCTGAAAGCCCGGGATAGCGGCCTTCACGAAATCCAGGTCTGAGCCCGAACAACCCAGGGGTCCGAGCCCGTCTCGGTTTGAGGATCAGAGACTGTGAGGAGTTGGATTCCTCGCTCCATGGGCTGTCCTCGTGGTAGTTTTGAGCAGTGCTCCCCTTTATCAAAGGGTTGCCTGGAATGAGCAATGTTATTCCTCTGAATTCGGAGTCCTCCTCTCACATGAGAAGTTTGAGTTCTCTGTTTCTCCAGACCATTAGGCCCTTCCTCTGCCTCCCTGATGCGCTGAGTGTTTGGCTAGCTTGCAGTATGCTTACCCTTCTGATTTTACAATCATGCTGCAGGTCGAG
>NW_015505720.1:662346-667431 GCF_001515645.1 Sinocyclocheilus grahami | reverse complement strand
TTGAGAACTGGGTGTGTTGCTCCCTCAGCTGAATAACTGCTAGCTGTTCCACAATTGGAACATGCTGTAGGTTGAGCTCCCTCTCGATTAAGAGCTGGATGTTTTCACCCTCAGCTACAGATTTACTGCTACCCACTCCAGCATTATAGCCGTAGACATAGCATTTTTGGGGATGCACTATTTCTATCTATGGGCTGCTCTTTCAGGGTGCCACAAGAACCCCTAGAACGGTATTTCAAGAGTGTGCACGTTATGCTTTGCCCACTTTTCTAAAATCCTGTACGGTAAAAGCTACGCGCAACAACTTCGTGCTCTTTCTGAGTGGTTTAAAAACCCAGTTCCGCCTTGGGCACCACTCCTCCTATGTATCCTTTGGATACCTACTTTAACAGGGTGTTGCTACTAGGGGTCTGTTGAGACAGTTCCTTCAGCACATACAAAGAGAAACGTGCGGTAGCCCCTGTGTGACAGGCCAAGACTAGTATGATTCTAGGCTCTTGGTCGTATTCCCTTAAATTAATCTATTCCTGATTCCAAGCCTTGAGCTCTACCCCGGGCCCAGGAGTCTGGCCCTAACAGGTAAGTATTTCGGGGTATGTAGCCTAGGTCTTTGGCCGTAGGGTATAACGTCACTGACAGGCGTCTAACGTCCCAGGGGCGACTCCCATAGCAATATGGTAGAGTTGGTACTTAGTGCTCGCCATGGGCCACGACGAGGCGTCCCCCCCATAGCGACCCCTAGAGGATGCAGTGTCTCGTTCCCTACTCAGGGAACCATGGTAACCTGAGACGATTTAATAGTTACAAATAATAGTTAGTTAATGAATAATTTGTTATTCATATATTTAATATAATTATCTTACATCATATTAATTAATATAATATAATTATAATGGAATTAATATAATAATAATAATAATAATATACTTTTGTGTTTAGGTTTTTTTTTTTTTTTTTTTTAAATGTCTTCGCACCAAATTAGCCAGAATTGGCACTGTTTGTGTCAGTGCATCCTTTATTAATTCATTAATTCATTAATTATCCACAGGCTGAAACTGTAGGGGTGTTTAAGGATGTCATGGCTAAGTGGTGTCTTGGGTTCTCCAGCTATGATACGAGTATTAGGTTAAAATAAAGGGTTTTAACACAGCGCAGTAAACATGAAGATGCCTTCGTGAAAGCAAAGGCAAAATCCATTAAGTTAAAAGTAAGTTGGTGCCGGAATCATTTTCGTCTGTGGGGAGTAAGCCTCAGCTGAGTTAAATCGCTTTATGCTGCCACCTTCATCTCTAATGCTGAGCCAGATATTGGCATGATATTGATGTCATGTCTCTTTGTAGATTTTAGCTCAAAAGCATGCTGTGGAGAGCGGCTATAATCTTCATATTTGCTCTCAATAGTCAAAGATTCAATGTGAGTTGAATGATTCATGAGGAGAAAAGTTTGACCGTGTGAGCTAGATGGTCTCTTTTTGAATGATGCTGGCACTTGCTAGAGTGGGCAATATATTATAAACCAGTAGAAATTTGTCTACTTGTTAAAAAAAAATTGTTTTTGGTGCTGTAACCTAATATAGAAAAAAATTAAGTCATTTTCAATCAAATTTTTACAAATTTTTAAAATGTTGCCACATTAAACTTTTTTTTGGTTTGTTTGTTGCTTTGTTTTTTTTTCCAGAGTGAGTTACAAGACAGTGACAATTAATTATTTTGTACTGATTTTGATAGTTATAAATAATAATAATAATATTGATAAAGAAAAAGTCTGCAAATGTATATATATATGCATACAGTATACACATGTATATGTACTGTACATATACATCGGAGGTGACAGTTGCATTTGGCATTTGACTTTTGTGATGTTACAAAGATTTTCTACTTCAAAAATCATTGGCATTGACATTGTTTAGGCCAGTGCTTAAGTAATAATTACATTAATTTTAATATTGATTAAAATAAATGTTCTTTTGAACTTTCTATTCATCAAAGAATCAGTTTCCACAAAATATTAACCAACACAACTATTTTTATCATTATTGATAATAAGAAATGTTTCTTGAGCAGCAAATCAGCATATTAGAATAATTTCTGAATGATAGTGATCCTGAAGACTGGAGTAATGATGCTGAAAATTAGACTTTACCATCACATGAATATACTATATTATAAAATATATTGAAAAAATTTTTTTGTGTTTAAATAATAATAAAAAAAAAAAAAATAAAAAATAACTATAATATTATTTCAAAATATTGCTGTTTTACTGAATTTTAATCAAATAAATGCAGCCTTGGTGACGTTTAAATAAACTCCTTTTTGCAACTGATTTACAATATAATCAACAATTATCGTCATATAAATTATAAATATCACCCGTCACTATACTTAGTTTTCACACACAGTTGACAATTTGTGCTGATGTATCAACTCATCAAATAAATAAGGATTTTTGTGATTGACAGTTACATGTACAATACATATTGTCAAAGAAGATCAAACCCACTCTGCACCACACAGACAGTGCCATCAAAGTCAGTGTGCTGCATTATTTTTCTTAATAAAGTGTTTTGGGACGATTTTAAAGCTTTTTAACCCTAATCAAAAAAAAATTCCATTTGATGAACCTGTCAATCAATCAATCAATCAATCAATAAATAAATGGCGTCTAGATCTAACCCAGCTGAACTATTAGGCTAATTGCAGTTCACCACAATTAAACATAATTTCAGTGGATCCAACAATTACAACAATTTACTAATCTTATATTTATCACTCCCTTTTATCAACAGAGTCAGTGATAACTGTTTAAATCAACTCAAATGGCATTATTTAAAATAAAAAGCAGTGTGTTTTTCTCATGCAGTGCTAGCCTGAAGCTGAGATTACTTTTGCGGTGTGCCTCGGGTCACATTTTCCCTTCTTTCTCTCAATCACGGTGATGTTGAACTAATGAAATAAATTAGCAACAAGATCCCATGCGGCAAAGCCTCAGGAATAGATATGTGGATAATGTGTTTTGCATCTTTTGGTTTCTCTTACTCCCTGTATCCCTCTATTCATGAGGAGAACGGTAAAGATGGGAGTGAGGTTGGGCTGGTTTATAGTAGATCCACGTCTCCTCAGAGAGATATTTTACTCCCCTCTCTGTCTACCTCAATCTTACCTCAACCCTAAATGAAAAAGTGTGATTATTTCTGTGGCAAGTTGCTGAGGGGCTAAATGTATAATTCAAGCTGTATTCACTCTCCCAGCCTGCATAACAAGATGAGAATGGTGTTTTGGTTTTTCGTATTGAGGACTGAGCTTGAGCAACACACTGTTTCCATCAGTGGGTCAATGACATATTAGCATTTCCATGATAAAGAAATGGAAAAATCTTCAAAAAATTGCCATGTTGGTAAATGTACTCTTTATATATACTATATACTATATATAGAGTTTTATGAAAGTATGAGAGTTTTATGATCTAAAAATGTCAAGTGGTGTAACCACCAAAAGGACACCAAAGAACCAAATGATATAAGGAGCCCATATAAGCACATATGAAAAAAAAATATATATAATCTGAATTGTATAGTATGTGTACAGTGCAAAAGCAAAGAGCTTTTTTACATTTTTGAGAAGTCAAATTGTAATACCGAACAGGACCACATGGAGATGCCAAAAAAACCCTAAACCAACCGATGGCTGACTGCATATATACAGTACACGGAGCCCTTCAGAATAACTAAACAGCAACATACACATGACAAATCAAAACATTATCGTGAATGTGTGTGGAAACAACGTGAATGTACGGAAATGTCTGTGCCTGTGCATAAATACAATGTGCAATCAGTGCGTCAAGAGCACTCATACACGCATTATTATAACGGACTCACGCGTGCTTACTGTACTGTGCGACTCCTGTATGCCACCGCACTCGTCTTTACCTTGGTTGCAGTCTTCATCCATCAAAACTTTACTAGCGAGACTGGTTATCAAGTCGAGAATCCATAGTTTGCATCTCATCTGGCCATACAGCGGTGGGATGTGTTGACAATCCGTTCAGTCTGTACTTCACACAAGCGTGTGACATATGAGGGCTCGTACTCTTCAGAGACATTCACAGAATATGACAGAGCTTGTGTTTTAAAGCGAAACACCCTGGAATGAATAATTCAATGATTCAGAATAATCTGAAAACGCAACGCGAGTCTCTGTTCTCTCTGCAATCTCTGATGTAATCAACCTGGTTTCCTTTATATTAGCGCTGTTTTGGATGGATTGTTTCAATGCATTCGCTTACTGGATCATTGGACTGAAAACTTTCCTGTTGTAGGTGGTGTAATCAATCAATAAAAAAAAAAGTAATAACATATTTTCTGTAAATTTTTCATAATTATATATTTTTTCCAAATTGTATGAAATCAACATTAACACAAAATAATGGTAAAAAATATATATTTAACTTTTTTTAATAATGATTCATCCTGAGCCTTTTCGTCTCCTCTGTATGTTAAAGGGACTGTTGAACCAAAATTGATCATGAGTTTTAATCGACATAAAAGATTCATTTTAGGGTGCACTGTCCCTTTAATAATTGTACAGTATATGTGAGGCAAATGCTTTAAAAATAAGCTCACTATCCAAGTACCATGTAGAACACATTTTTCATGATGGCTACTAGCTGACAAGCCATTTAAAATGGAGTGGGTTTAATTTTTACGCCCGATCACGCCTGTCTGTTGAGAGTATGGTGAGAAGTGTGCATGGAAGAAGAGCTCTTTTTTCTTTTCTTCTGTCTTGAAGGTCACTATGTGGTGACCTTTAATATCTCATATCCCTCGAGTAACAAAGTAACAAAAGCACAACCATTTTGCCTTCAGAGTTCATTCATGTTTGTGGGACGCTCTGGCTATCAAATCTTCTTGATGATTTTCCCTCCAACATCAGCTGGGTTCATCTTTCAGAAGTGTCATGTAAAATGAGACATGGCCAAAGATGCTGGGAATCTTCAGAGGCCTTCTTGAAATTTACACTCTAAAAATGTCATGTCATATATATATATATATATATATATATATATATAGTATATATGGTG
>NW_015505720.1:635727-662235 GCF_001515645.1 Sinocyclocheilus grahami | reverse complement strand
CATGTCATATATATATATATATATATATATATATAGTATGTATGGTGCTCATTAATCAATCATTTTATAATAATTAAATGGCAAACATGCTGCAGTTGACAGTCAGAATCAAGTATTCCAGAGAAGCATATAATATTTTTGTTCTTTTTATGTAAGTCAGATTACATTCCCTTGAGAAAAAGTAGTTCACTTTAGCCTATTTTTCAACCTTACTTCATTGTGAGTCTACATTGCGAGTAAATCACTGGCATAGGCAACTATTATGTTCGAAGCTAAGAATAAGTTTAGCAGAGATATGCGTGTTGTGTTCTATGACCCCTTTAGAGCGCCTACATACTAGAATGCTCTGACAGCGCTTACGAAGGTGTTTATGTTTATGAGGGCATGTAAATAAAGCGAGACTACAGTGAGTTGGACCACAGAAAATTGTATTTACAGTACAGTGACACTACTATAATATGAATGTGAGAGCGTTCTCTGTGACTGCGTCCAGAAAAAAAAAATACTGCATATGATGGAAGAAAGGCAACAAGGCATGTTCAAATCCGATGATTGTGTCACATCCTGTCTGCTGAGACTGCTAGGGAAACAGGGAAGATGCATGCGCATTTGCGTTATTTTAACAATATTTATAGTTTTATCTAAGGTAGAAGGTGACAAGCAAAAGTGGACATGTCCACATTCAAGCATTTCATATGATGAGCTTAATCAGCTTGCCCTTTTAATCAGCTTGCAAATTTAGTTCACAAATAACTGACAATTATACATGATTTTCATTTACAATAATCAATACTAAATTCGGCATTAGTAACTTTTTTCATGTCATCAGTCACGCGTACACTCAAACTCTGAGAATCACCTGTTCTTGGCTCATTTTTAGTCAGATATAAAGGCCTGGTTTCACAGACAGGGCTTAGGTTAAGCAAATCTAAGGCCATAGTTCAGTTAGGAGATTGAACTATCTTTTATAAACGTACCTTAAAAACAAAACAAAAACAAAAAAAACACTTACTGGTGTGCATCTTGAGACAACTCAATGGCACTGACATATTTTAAGATAAAACAGCCAAGACATGCATTTTAGTCTGGGACTAGGCTTAAGCCTTGTCTGTGAAACCCAGGGAAAGACTCGCTTTGACCAAATAATTTGAATCAGTCTGTTGTTGACTCGAGAACAGCTGTAATCTGATCAGTCCAAATCCACTAATGAATCATTCAGTGCATCTTGTGAACTGATTCAACAGATTAATTAAAAAGAATCAGCTCGTTCACGAATCGGATATTGCTATCACGTCTCGGAGCGGGTGACAATTCCTCCAGTTAAAAAAGAAAAAAATGTGGAACGACATGCTTTTATGAAACGCAGTGGAGTAAAAAAAATATGATATTATGCTTTGGAATGTAGTGAAGTAAAAGGGAAAGTTTGCCAACATAAAAATACAGTAAAAAAATACTTTGTTACTGTCCACCACTGAAGGCAGCATAGATGTATCCTTCGCAGCCTATGATATCCCACAATCCTTTATGATCCATTCTATGACAGTTAAGCTAAAAATAAAGATGGCAACTCAAAGTTGCAGTTGGTGGTCATTTTGTGTGTAAATGTACATTTTTGACAAAATGTTTCCACTTTTGATGTCATTTCAAGCAAGAAAATAGTATCGTAGCAATTAAACATTCATTTAGTTATCACAAAGCTCTCTCTGTTTTGTTGTAGATCATTAAACCATTATGTCTCCTCAGACATCTGTCTACAATCGGTTCCGGGAGGTACTTTTGTGTGCAAATGCTGCCTGCGAAATCATTGCCTAAGCTTTTGGATGCAGCCTCTGTCTCTACTCTCACACTTGCACACGTTAAGATAGAAAGCGAGAGAGTCTTACTTTCATTTTTTTCCCTGACAAAATGATGGAATTTGTTTGATAATTTAACACATTATGTCAGCCTTTCCTGTAACACAAAGCATTTGAGACCAAGCACCCGTGCAAGTGGCAATTCCATTTCATCTTTTGATTTCAGCAAATCAGTTCAAGCGAATGCATACGATGTGAATAATATTCATGAGCCCAACAGTATGTCAGAATTGATCATGGTTAATAGTAGTAGTAGTCTTTTTGTACATAAACATTGAACAACCAATCATTTTTAAGGGTCAGATCACAAAACAAAAAAAACACACACACACACACACACACAGTGGTTTAAGCTCAGCACACTACAAAGCTAGTCTGTGGTCACCGAATATGAAAAGCATTGTTTACAATGACTGACTCTAGTGTTATATTTTGTCTAGTGCTTCATAACGAGTGTTTTCACCTGACACAGCGGTTTAACAATAACATTAATTACAACATCCATCATGTCTTCTGAAGCACATGGCCAGACACTACATTTAGAAAACAGCAACAATATTACAGCAAGCGTCTCTCATAGAGTTGAATGATTTGCCCTTTTCAGCTGCTTTATTCTATTATCTGTTTTCACAGGAATTACATTGGAACTGATAGTCTGACAAGGACTGCTGTCCAATTGTCCATGTACAGCACAGACTGTAGATGTTTTTTTGGCAGTTTCTCTGTCTTTTTTTGTCTTGTTTCCTCTAAGTCTTTGTTAGGATTAGGGATTTTGACTTTGCTAGCAAACCGCTTCAGCTTTCAGATGCTGATGTGTTTAGGCTAGTCTCACAGAGCCAGCCTTGTGGTCAGCATAAAGTCTGATCCACTTTACAGCATATTCTGCACAACAACCAGCCTATTCCAAACAGGAATGCACCGTCTGAATGACATAAATGACTAATCACAGTCTGTTTAGTTGATGTTTCATTTAACAAAAGCTTTCATTTTTATAATGTGAAGTATAGTCAGAAGTAACACATTAGAAGCAATGTTACCATACTAAATTCTTGAAAGCATTATTTGCAGTAAGTTTGTTTATTCGCTGATTGATTGATTGATTGACTGACTGACTGACTGACTGATTCACTCACTCATCTTTGTCATTTATTATTTTCATTCGTCTGTCTGTCTGTCTGTCTGTCTGTCTGTCTGTCTGTCTGTCTGTCTATCTGTCTGTTTGTGTATGTGTTTAAGTGCAAAAAAGCTAGTTAGTTTTCTAGGTACATTTATATCGGAATTGCATAAGTACATTTATTTATATATTTCAGTTTAGCTATTCGCTGATTGATTGATTGATTGACTGACTGACTGACTGACTGACTCACTCACTCATCTTTGTCATTTATTATTTTCATTCGTCTGTCTGTCTGTCTGTCTGTCTGTCTGTCTATCTGTCTGTTTGTGTATGTGTTTAAGTGCAAAAAAGCTAGTTAGTTTTCTAGGTACATTTATATTGCATAAGTACATTTATTTATATATTTCAGTTTAGCACCAAATGCATTCAAATACAGGTTTGTTTGTTTGTTTATTTGTTTGTTACTTTCATAGCTGCAAAACGATAATTAGTCTGTATAGGACTTTGTGTAAGTAGTTTGTTTTATTAGTTTGTTTGCTTGTTTGTTCATTCATTCCTTTTCTTGATCATTCGTTTTGCACTTTCATAAGTGCAATAAAGCTAGTTAGTTTGTATAGGGATTTTATAAGTACATTCATTGATATATTTATTTACTTCAGTTCTGAGCCAAATACCTACATTCATTTATTAGTTAATTTGTTTGATTGTTTGTTTTTAAGTGCAAAAACTTTTTCATTCGTTCATTTGTTCGTTCATTCAATCATTCATTCATTCATTCACTCCACATCAAGTTTGTTTAATTAAGTGCAAAAAAGCTATTTAGCCTGTGTAGGGTATCGTTTAAGTTTATTTATGTATGTATTAATTAATGAATGAATGAAAGCACAAACAATGCTAGTTAGTTTGTATAGGAATTGAATAACAAAGTATATTATATTTACATGCAACATATTTATATTTTATTTATTTGAAAAAAAAACTTGTCTGTTTGTAGAGGCCTTTGTGTTTGTTTCATTTATTTATTTTATTTACTACAGATCTGAGCTCGCCGTTTTCAGAAAGCACAGGCCATTTTGTATGCGATAAGCATCAGAGGTTGAGTAAATGTGGCTGTGCCCTGTGAATCTGATACCACATACAGGCAGGCTTTATATCTCACAGACCAATGATCATGTTTCTGTCTCTTTCCTTTTCTCCATTAAACCACAACCAGCACTGGAGATCGGAGTGCTTTACACCATGAATAGTATCATTTTGTGGATTTTTCAACCCTATCGCTGCAGTATTACAATATCATACACTTCTCAAGTGACTATTTAACCATTATCACACAGTCGTTTCTGTGTAGCCACACGCTGTCTCATTAGCATTAACATGTTGATCTCAGCCCCTTTAAGCTCTGCTGTTGGATCTCCACGCGAGTGAGCAGTGCTACAATGGTACGTGACAAAGGGGTTTGTGAATGATGGCTTCTAATAGGAGAGCCCATTAGGTGTGTGCTGTGGTCTCCTCGCGGTAATGATGAGGAGGCTTGATGGTGGTTCATCTCATGATCCCTCTTAGTCTCCATTAACATGATGTCCCATAGCCTGTCTTAACACGAAGTCTACTCTGAGTTCCAAACATTGACGTACATGGAGAGCTGGTATTTTTTCCCATTATTGTAGAGATGTGGTGGTATCCGGTACGTATGTTTGTTTTACACTGTATAAACAATATTCAGAAAGATATTTTTGTATATGGATGCCCTGAAAAAAAGATATGCACTTTACGCTTAGATATTTTAAAGATGTTGCGGTGCATTTTGAAAATAGACAATAATGTATTTCATGAATTTTGTGCTTACTTCTCCATTTATTGTATGGAAGAGCATGATGTTTTTCTGAGTCTATTTTTCACGTTATTTATTTTATTATTATTTTTTTTTATTTTTTTTGAGTGTAGCAGCTCAAAAACACCAGAAGACAAAAATACTCATAGTATAGGCATCACTCAGAAAAGTGGTGCGGGCTACATCATATTCTTCTCTCATGAATATTAATTAGGTTATGCACAAATGTCCCCCCCAAAAAACCCACACAATAACGTCAACAGAACACTGAGTTGCTTTTTATTTGAGGGAACAGTCAATCCTGTTGACCAACTTGCTTTGAGTATGAGGAGTCCATCATTCTAATCTGCAAAAATTTGATTTAATAAACCAAAGTAGCAGATGCATGTAAGTAGATGTATATCAGCAGCTGGGACACATTTGTGATGGAGAGCCGAGGATAAGCAATAGATAGCAATTTCAGAAAGAAAACTGAAAGAACAGAAAGATCATTGCCTTCCTTTTTCAGTGACTGACAACAATCACAGTGAATTCTCTGCAGAACATGCACAAAATGCAGTTTACAGCATTTGATAACCGCTCATCAGTAGGGGTTTTGAAATTTGTATTATTATTTTTTTAGTTTTTAATCAGATACTGTATTTTATGCCGTGTAGCAGGATAGGGTAGGTGGAAAACCAGGCCACAGCCTGGACTGCCCTCCATGGTGGCGTTGCTGGAGGGAGGAGCCAAGGCATGATGTGAACACTTGATGGGACAACTGGAAGTGATGACGGCAATGGGGTTGGAGCCCACAGCACAGACAGAGAGCCAAGGAAGTGGAGGGATGCCGAGGATCCAGGCGGCGGTAACAGAGCCATATAGCGATGATCGCCAGGGATGTAGGTTAAGATCTAGAGGCCATAGGGTGAGCTGGAGCGGCCGAGGAAGGAGGTAGAGCCTGAGGGATGGCGAGGCAGGCCATAGCCGAAGGGGTGGAGGGCCAGAGAGCAGTGGACGGCCCGCAAGTCCACAGAAGAGGCATGGCAAAGTGCGACCCAGGTTGAGCCAATTGGCCCGGCGAGGTCAAATGGCCGATGGTCCATGCCAGAATTGAAGGTGGGAGGAGTGCAGGCGTAGGAGTCTAGACGGCGGGACGAGGTGGAGCGGAGCAATCCGAGGCTGGAGGCAGAGCCATAGGCTCCTCAGGTCCAAGAGATGAAGACTTCCGGCAGGCCCAAGATGGAACCCCACCACTGAGAGGAGGTGACATAGAGGGACTGACGGGGGATGAAGATAACTGGACAGCAAGAGTGGCTGAGCACTGAGGAGAATGAAGAAATTTACAAAATCCAAACAAAACTAAAAAGTCTGTTAAAGC
The DNA here is from genome assembly GCF_001515645.1 of Sinocyclocheilus grahami. Classification (NCBI taxonomy): domain Eukaryota; kingdom Metazoa; phylum Chordata; class Actinopteri; order Cypriniformes; family Cyprinidae; genus Sinocyclocheilus; species Sinocyclocheilus grahami. The sequence continues at coordinate 656,074 of NW_015505720.1, read as the reverse complement.
AGCTTGGAGAAGAGGTGGGAGAGGGAGGCTGGGCGGGACCAGCGAATCAGACAGATGAACAGAATTATGCAGGCTAAGGGGAAGCAAAGTCTTTAACTCTCCTAAGTGAAAAACAGTGCCCAAGTCCAGTAAATACTCACTCTCAGTGGCGGGAAGGTGGAAAGGGCTCTTGAATTCTACAAGAATTCCCTCCGGCATGTGCGGCGTTGCCGGCTCACACACCTGGTCAGACATGGTAATTGGCTCAGGCTCCAGGGCAATGCCAGGCTCAGTTGCTGCTTCTCGCGATGGCTCTTCCGTTGCAGTGGACTCAGGCAGACACTCCGTGCAGTGGGGTGGTGACTGGCTGGGCACTGGGTCTGTGGGGCTGGTAACATCTTCAACGGTAAAGGCTGATTGCTTGGTTGCTCGATCCGGTTTAGCACCACTTATGTTATTTCCCTACAATGTCATGCGCGAATCAGTGGGTGGGGCTACATAATTAGGCGTTGATATTCTTCTGTGAAGGCGGTGTTTAACCTATCTATTACATCATAGGTAGGCACATTCCAGGATCTGGCTTTTGCTGGGCCTGGTGTCAATACAAGTTTTTATTTCAGTTACAAGGACATTTTCAGTTCTGAAACTTACATGATATTCTTTTAGTACGATGATCTCTTATATATCAAAAGCTCAAGTAAAAGTTGATTTCTCAATTCATGACCCCTTTACTAAATCCACATAAGGTAAATCCAAACAGAGAGAAGGCTGGTGACACATGTGACATCGACGAGACCAACAGCAATGGACAGAAAGAGAGCAACTTAAATACACAAGAAGACAATACTAATTAATGACACACAACTGAACGGAATGACACAATTAACTCAAAGAACAGAAATGGTGCAAAAGGAAAACTAATTCCGAACAGAATGATACGGTGACAAAGACAAGTCAATGACATTTAATAAATAATTTTATACAATATTTTATTTTATTTTATTCAATTTATTCATTTCATTTTATTTTACAGTAGTATCAACAAGGTCACTAATTGTTAGCTAAAATATTACAACTTTCTTCAATAGTTATCCTTCTGGTGCACCATGTGCAGAAAAATTATGCAGATTTTGTGTTTGTGTTTATGCAGAGCAGGGAAAAAATACACACTTTGTCAAATTGTCTGATCTGACTGATGATTCTATTGTCACAAATGTGTGCCACGGGCTTTGTTGTGTCATGCTAATGATGAGGCATTCAGATACATTATTTTCAGAGCATTTTTAATTATTGCAACAGTAAATTTAAATATAATTTTCTTTCTAGTTGTCTCGAAGTTATTCAAAAGTTAAAATAGGCCTAACAAACAACCATAACTAAAACAAAATAGTACAAATGAGTGGAAAATCAGCAAAATGGTGCCTGCGAGTGCAAGACTGCAAATAATATCAATAATAAAACATGTTTTGTTTCCTGAAAGCTTGCTGAAAAATGATTTGGAGTCCCCAAGTCGCATTTGTGTTTGTTTTGAACGCATTTTTAGTAAAATGCATTCTGAGGGCCTGTGCTATCTGTTCTGAAAAATTCTAGATTGTGGCGCAGAGAAACAGAGCCTTTGGCACTATGTGCTTAGTGAATTGGGACACAAATGCTGGTGTCGTTGTTTTTTTATGTATATTTCCACGCACACATACAGTGAGTCATGCGATAATCCGTGAGGTGGTCTTGCATGATTCCCCCTGCGATCGTGAAACATGACCACCTGCTGGCATTTCGCCCTCAGCCAAAATCCCTACACTGCCGAAGGACTTGTTTATTTTTCCTCTGGTGGAACTGTTTTTACGAAACACGTTTCACAATTGCCTTGTGCCCAGGGATAAGGCTAAACGGAAAGCCATGGGCAGGCAGGCACAACTCCAGCTAAATATAGCGCAATTGATTATCTGTGCGGAGAGGGAGCTTGGGCTCGGATAGACTTGGAGGAAGGCAGCTGCTCGATTAGAGGAAGAAACAGCCTCCTCCGAGGTTACGAAAAGAAGACAAAAACTACAACGAAAACACATACAACCTTACTGATATTTAGAAGCCTACTCTGTATTTAAAGGCATGAGAGGTCAGTTGTTTATTCTTTTTTCTTTCTTTCTAGTAACTACTGAGGATGTTTACAGTTAGGGCAACAACTGTTTTAATCATCGATTAATCTTGATTTTTGGATATCGTCAATGTTATCTTCAATCAATGTGCAATTTAAAGGGGTCCTATTATGCTCTTTTACAAAGTCTTGATTTTGTTTTGGGGGTGTACTAGAACAACCATCTTGGTGGTTCGAAAAACGCATTATCTTTCAAATAATTTACATTATTAAAATACCTTTCTCCCCATCCTGGCACAAACGGCTCAATTAGTTCCGGCTTTGATGAAGGTCCGGCTTCCGAAAAACAAAATGTGTTGTGATTGGTTAGCTGTCCCAGTGCGTTGTGATTGGCAAACAGCTTAGACGGTGTTTCAGTACTGCCACGCCCCTTGCTCCGTCTTTCAACAAAAGCTTTTTGGCGAATCCGGCAGGCACTGTACTCCCTCATGTTGTGGAAGCTGTCCTCAGTAAAATGCGCAGCACAAAATAGCAAATTGGGGTTATAATGCTCAGGGACAGAGTTAAAAAATAAATTGCAATCACTGTTTACTGACATCATCCGCTTTTGGAAGCCCAAACAAAGACATTTGGGCACGGAGGTGAAAAAAACAGTGTTTCAGGCGGTCGCGCAGCGGACGAGAAGCGCAGCGTAGCGTCGCGCCACATCTATAAAATTAGGCACACCGGCGGCACCGTTCGGCGTCTGTCCGCGGCACCCAGCTACGTCGTGTTGTACTTGTAAGAATTGTTCTAGACATGCCGACAATTTGAAGCTACAGCACAGCAGCTCTTCTTCTTCGTTTTCTCTGATGCACTAACTCTGCAGCAGCACTTCTTCTTCGTCGTCTCGTCTGATGCACTCACTCAACCAAGCGTTCTAACCACAACTTCACCCCTCACCACCCCCAACCATTCAAATTTCTGTAGGCGGGAATTATTTTTAATGATATTCTAATGGGCCGCTTTGTGATATCACAAAGCCCGGAAACCAACGCTGTAGTCCAAACGAGCCGTTCGTTATAGTTCTTGAAAAGGGATTTTCTTTTAACTAAATATCTCCCTTTGGAGTGGACTTTGAGATTTGTAACTTTCTAGATCTGTTTTATGCCCAAACATACACACTACACACTGACTGAAATTAAAAAAAGTGAAAAAGCATAATTGGACCCCTTTAAAATCAATGCAGGGTTCGACAAGAGTAGTTGTTGCTTGTTATTTTGGCTCTATTGTTGCAAATTCTTCTGATTTGTTATCAATATAATACCAAGATAATGTTACCAATAACCTTTATATGTGAGCTGTCTAACATAGCTGAGGTTTTTCAAAATAAGACTGCAAATAAGACTTTTGATGGTCAAGTAAGAATGTCAGAAACTACAAACCAATTGGTCATGTTTTGCCATTGTTAAATTATATTTTCATTATATGCCATTATTTTCCAGCAGATCAAATTTATATTATTATTATTATAATAAATTAAAATACAAATCATTGAATGCTTTTGTGGTCCAGCAAGAAGAAAGAACCTTAATGTTGTAATTGGATTAGCATTTAATAAAAAAATATTCTTATTTTAATAATAATAATAAATCAAACTGTTTTACAAATTAAAAGATCTCAGTGGTGTTAAACTAAATATTAGCACTCTTAAAAGACTAAACCAGTTTAGAAGATCGGCGCTATTAAATACAATATAAATTATTGCATTGCATACAGGAGGATTTCACTTGTGGTTATTTTAAAGCCTGAATTTGATTTTGAACAATGTCTATTGTTTTAACCAAAACTACTTTTTGATGCACTTCATTTGACCCTACTAATCCATAAAACCCAACTAATCGGCAATGAAATTTATTGAATATTTCCATCATCAGTTTTTAGCAGGTTCATTTATTAGTCTAGTTGTTGTGGTCCTATTTACAATATCAAGCTGAATGTTGCACAGGTGACTAAGAAAAGCCTCTTATACTAAAAGTTTTTCCCTCTCTCCACTTAAATGCCATTAAACCTCTCTTTTATGAAGCAATCTCTCTTATCTGACCAACATTGTGCCTATTACAGGGAACCTACATCTCTACTGGTTATCAACCGCAGCCCATCTGCTGCCTGGAACCAAAATAAATGAGAAAGAATGGACTTTTCAAATGCTGTGCTGCTCATTATGAGTGCTTTTAGCGTGACCTATTTGAAGGAATTGCTGTAAGTTAGTGCAGAACTTTTTAGCCGAGAACAAAATCATGAGCTGTGGCAAGAGCACTACATTTACCGTGCAGTTTATGAAGAAAATCGCTCCGAGAGCAACACCATTTGCCAATTACAAAGCAGCAGTGCATATAAAAAAAAAACTTAAAAAATACTCCTTTATCAAGCTATTTACGCATGATCTGTCCACTTTGTCAGATAAGCTTTTCACACTATGCAGTTTTAATTCAAAATTTAGAACTGCCGAGTGAACTAAAATAATGCAATCCTAAAATATAACGCTAGAATGTAATCCTAATCAGTATGTCTTGGCTTGAAAAATATTATTATATTATATTATATTATATTGTATTGTATTTTATTACATTACATATATCATTGCTCACAGGTTTTGATATTTCACTTTGTAAATTTGTATACCCTGAGTTAGTTTTTATTTGCATAATTAGGAGGTCAGTAACACTGATCAGATAATTGGATTATACGCAACCTAGATTTAATAATAACTTGCTCAACTTGCTGCAAAACTGCTGTAAATCCACTCTGGCTGGTTTAAGTTTGCTGTTTGTCTGTCTGTCAGTCCATCTGTCCATCTGTATGTCTGTTAAAGCTAAAATAAAACTCCAAGTAAGCTGAGAAGCAACATCTATCTTTTCAAGTGCTATCGACAAATCAAATTTTCCATGTACAATATTCCAGTGTTACGTACAGCTATACTTCTGATTACTTTTAAAGGCAGTGCACTGACATCAGGGCACGCATGCGAACGCTGCCATCCAGAAACACAGTCCTCACACACCCTCATTTCCACCCAACTGTGCAGTATTGACCCAGCCTCTAATGGACTAGTTTGGAGGGAGGACCACGTCTCCACGGAACACTTAGAGAAAAACCGAACTCCATGCACAAGTCACAGCGGAGCAGCTCAGCTGAGGCCTGAAGTGTGGGTGGGCACGATAAAGCCGGAATATTTAAGTCAAGCTGGGATCATTATCCCAGCTTAATGCACACTCTGTTTGGCTTGGTGTGCTCCCACTTTTATTTCCTTCGAGAGGCTTGAGTGCCGTGTTTACTCGCCAATTACCGCTGCTCCCTATTGTTAGACGATGGATCCTCTCAATTATGTATTTTCTCTCATTTCATAAAGAGAGAAATGTAAATGGCATGTGCTTGGATGCATATCGTATGCTGCGTAAAGCACAGTCTCCTCGAATCAAAGCAGTTTGGCATCCGAAATCACAAACGGAGCCCACGTTCAGTCGTTCAGCAACCCCCACTAAGAGTGTTCGTGCAATTTCCAGACTATGGCAGTTGGGCGTGAGCACATGTTCCAGCATGTTAGATATAGCGTTATCGAGTGGGCTGAACGCAGACCCCATGAAATCAAAATTTGAATTTAGTCTGCGTCTGTTAGCTTTGAGGCATTTATAAGCACTGAAATGTTATTAAAATGAACTTTACCAGATATCCACTTTTAAAATGGACAGTACTCATCTTGTACTCTGTATTTACAAAAGTTTGCTCTTTAGATTGAAAGTGATTCTCCTTGTATTACCACCTGCCTTTGACAAAGTCGTCAATAGATCTGCATGCTTGTCAAATCTGGAGTCTTTCCAAGCAAAATAAAATGCGTTTTTATACTTTTATGTTTGTTTTTTTTTTTTTTATAAATTGCGATAATTTTATATTTGCAGTTAATCTACAATGCAAAATATTGTTTTTAAAACAGGGTTGGAATGCATTTTCAAGTTATTTACTGGTCAGTACTTAATTTAAGGCGGGCATACACTTTAGGACTATGATTGTTGCCCCAGTTTACAGTCTGGACGAGTCAATACTAGTTGTAAAGTCAGAGACTTTCTGCATATTTAATTTGAGTTTCTACATGACTTTTGTTGTGTTCTGAATGACCCGAAATTCTGATAGTGTGTGATTCTCACTCATGTAGTGTTTAAGATGGTGGGTTTTGCTCTATGATGAAAGAAATTCTGAAATTTGTCTCATTTGGCCAAATTGTGGCAAATACAGTGTGCAACCAGCAGTAGATGCTAATGCTTCTGTGAAAGAAACTTTCACTTCAAAGCAAAAGAGAGGAACTAACAGGAAATAATGACCTTTGTCTTCAGAACAGCAATCTGTGGCAGCCGTTAATACGTAAGTGCTGTGGTTGGTAATGGAATGATCAGACGGCGCCATGACACAACACGAGGATATTGGACGCAGCTCTTTGCTTCTCTGTCTTTTTAACCTCACGCTGGGGCTCAACAGAACGGGCGGATAACACAGAGTCACTGAGGACAGGCCAAAAGTGAGTCAGAGTCTTTATAAAGAGATGCCTGTTCTCCCCAGGCAGCTGGGCTCATTCTGACGATGCGCTGAGGAGAGAACGGCCATGTACATAGACAATAATCTGCGCCCTGTGTCATACTCAGGGGGGCTTTGTGATCTAAAGCCGGTGTGATGAGAGGATATTGCATTGTTAAGCTGAACTTCTGCTCTATCAGCTTTGGAGTCAGCATATATTCCTCCTGCAAGAGGCATATACATCTTTGACATGCATAAGATCAATGATGGCACACGTTTTAGATTATGCAACATGATTGTGTTTTTCCCCAAGGTGCAAACCAGAATAGAGTGTTTTATCAAATATAGGTAATTTTATTTCCTGGGTTCATTTTTATTAAAACTAAGTTAATAAGATTTCCCTTTTTCTGTTATATAAAGGTCGCATCAAAACTGTTGAGTATTTTTTTTTACCATGTTGCAATCATTTATTTTTGTTACTTTCAAGTGCCTTATATTTATATATTAAATATATTATAGCATATTACATTTAATTGTTTTACCCTTGTCCCAGACCCAAGCTTCCATTATTAAAATATATTAATAAATGTTGTTTTAATGGCATAACAAGATGTTATGTCATTAAAACATTTTTTCCTTTCTTTTCAATATATTTTCTCATAATAACGTGATGCTGTTCTTAAAACATTTTTCTTGCTACAAAACACATTTTCTCATAATAGTGAGAAGCTATGTTGTAAAAATTTAAATTTTTCTTGTTAAAACAATATATTTTCTCGTAATAATGCTATTATAAGAAAATAACAATTATGAGAAAATATGTAACTTAAAAACATTAATCTCATTATTAAGGGAACATATATTATTTAAATTACAACATACTGTCATTATGACATAACTGAGTGGAAATGTATGTGGCAGCAATGTGCCATGATGCAGTTGTGACAATTTCGTCCATGACAAACATTTTATAATTAACACAAATAGAAAGAGAATAGAAAGAGAATAAAGACAAATCAAACAAATTATAGAGTGCACTTAAAATACATTAAATAAAATTAGTCTTAGTTAAACATATAGACATTGGCTATTTGTATTCCCCAAAAAAAGTGTAATGTCATTAACCTCACAGAATGCTATCAAACACAATACATTATTTGATATATGGTGGAAATTACATTTGTATGTTAAAAAAAAAAGTATAATTATCCTGTGACTCTATGTCTAATGGACATTGTAATAAGCTAGTGAGAGTGTGGCAATCTGTTTTAAGATTATTTTTGTCCACAGGGCCAAAAGTGCCCATAGCTGAAGAAATGCCCAGTAATAGAAATAGTTATTCAAGGAACAAAATGTGCACTCCATCGCGTCTGCACAAAATCATACAATATCTGAGTAAGAGGATTTGAGCTTGGCTTTCTTCTCAGTAAGGGACATACATGTCTAATTAAGAAGTTCTAATTAGGTTTGTGGAGTGGAGAGATCATCAGGGTGGGAAAACAAGAGATTAGGAGAGAGAGGGAGAGAGAGAGAGAGAGAGAGATAGAGAGAAAGAGAGGGAGAATAAAAAGACAGAGAGAACTGCAAATCTTATTGCATATTTAGAAAAAAAAAACTTAATTGCAAACCGCCACAAAAGTCCTTTTGTATATGTACACACAATAAAATATATACATACAATAAAATTTATAAAATATATACAATTTATCATTGCCTTCAAACCAAACAGCATTTTGACAAAACTCCACATTTTAAAACATTCTGGAAGCATTTGACAGCTTAAAATGAAATGGAAGATGTGATGGGGGAGTGGAAGTTAAAGGAACAGTTCAGCCAAAAAAGGAAAATTTACTCAAAATGTACTCACCTCCTGTTAGGATCATGGACCTGTTTTGTTATGTTTTGCCTCTGTTTCTGTGTTCTCTTATTTGGTCAATTTCCTGTCCTTGTTTAGTTAATTAGTCATTCTGTGCACCTGTGTTTGGTAATTGTCCTGTGTTTATAAGTTCTTGTCTGTGCATTTCTCCTCTGTCGGGTCTACTTGTTGGATGTTGTGTGTTTCCCGTGTTCCTGTTGTGGATTACCTGTGATTCCTGGATTAAAGATTTTTGCTTGTACGCCACGTTTCTCTCTCGTTCCTCCCACAGCGAATCGTGACAGAAGACCCAACCCAAAACAGTAACCTCCGTTTGTCTACCCTACGTTTTGTTTTCTGGTTTTCTCTCAGCGTTTTTGTTTCCGTGGTGTGCCCTAATATATCCCCTCCTTCACCCCAAATTCCTCCCCCTCCTACTTACCAGCTACCCAGACGACGCTGCACGTTCTATGACGCCAGCCTGAACACCGCGTGCAGAGAGCCGTCGTCCAAAGATGATCCTTGAGCGGAATTCGCCGCCTTCATGGAGTGGACCAAATCCAGAGATATGGATCTCCGTCCCCTGCCTGTTCTCAGGAGAATCTCGCCAGTTCCACTCCCGACCCAGAACCCAGCCCACCATCTCCCCGCTGTGCGGAGCTAAAGCCCGAGCCCACCAATGACGGAGAACCAATTCCCGCCACGATCAGCGAGCCAGCGCAAAGCCGAGCGACTGAGCAAAGGATCGCCCCGGACGTAGAGCTGTATCCGTCAGACCAGGTGCAAGAGCCGGCGATAATGCCCGTCACGAGGGAGAAAGCCGCAGACGGTGTGAGCGCAGAGAGGAGCTCCGCCCCCTGCACCGCGGCTGAGGGTGAGCCGAGTATGGTTCGGCAAAAGTGCCAAAGCGAAGAGGAGAGGGCTCCAGTCCCCGAATCCAGTCCAGCGTGCCCTCCAGTGCCCGCTCCTCCAGAGCGCCATCCTGTTCCTGTGTTCAGTCTAGAGGGGGCTTCCGATCCAGATTTAAGCCCTGAATGCCTGGAGACTCACAAATGCCCGCACTCCCACCCGCTCCAGCCTCCTCCACCACTGTCGTCTGGCAGCCCCTCTGCTCGCCCTCAGCCCACCATCAATACGGTGCGAGCTCCGTGGGTCTGCCATCCTCCACTGTCGCCGTGGCTGGAGAATCCCTCACCTCCGCCTCCAGCCTCCGAGGCCCGGACTCCGCCTCGGACCATAGACTCATCGGCTCCACCTCGGCACCTAGCTCCCTCGCCTCCACCGTCACCCGTCGATCCACCAGCTCCACCAGGCTCCCTCGTCCCTCCGGCTCTGCCTTGGTTGGTCGTCGACCCGCCATCGCCTCAGGACTCCGCTCCTCCAGCTGCACCTCGTTGCTCCGTCCCACCGGCTCTATTGGGCTCCTTCCTCCCGCCAGCTCCACCATGGTCCTCAGTCGCTCCGGCTCCGCCGCAGATCTCCGCCTCCGCCTTGGTCGCCACAGCCCTCGGCTCCACCCTGGTCCCCCGGATCCTCAGCATCCCCCTGGCTCGTTGGCTCCTCCATCACCTGCTCTGCCGCCGTTGGTTGCCTCCCTGGAGTCGGCGGACATTCCTCCATGGCTCCTCCCTCCGTCGGCTCCACCGTGGGCCGTCGTTATGGCTGTGGCCTGGGTCCAGCTTGGCTCCTCCTGCTCCAAGCCCCTCCTGTTTCCTCCCTGGCTCCTCCATCCGTCGTCACCTCCCTGGCCTCTGTCTGCCGGCCCCCTCCCGGGTGTCCGTCCTCCTCCTGAGCCGCCTCCCAAGTTCCCACCCATGCCCCCCCCCCCCCCTGTTGTTCTATGGCGCAAGGACGCGCCTTCTGGGAGGGGGCGATATGTCAGGATCATCGACCTGTTTTATGTTTTGTGTTCCGATTTTTTAATTAATGTAATACCGTAACATATATATTGTTTTGCATTGTGACATTATTTTCATGACAAATATTCACAATTTATAAATTGTCATTGGGAAATGCTGTTACATTTGAGTCAACAGATTTTTTGCCATTATGTTTAATAAGAATTGTCATGAAAACAGTGTCACAATGCAAAAAAAATAATAATCGTAAAGGCCCTAAAATATGATTCATATTTTTTAGCTTTCGTGAGATTCAAACACAAGCTCAACAAATACCAGCAAAGTTTACTTAACTCCTACAGCATATTTACCCTGAAAGACGTAATTAAAATGGTGCAATCGACAGAAGAAAAAAAACCCTGTGCTGTTTTAAGCAGCATTTGTTTGTGCAGTGGCATTAATTTAGAGAATAAAAAATAACAAACTGTAATTGTGCCAACTGTCCAGAGGGACAGCTGTAACCACCAGCAATGCAAGAGGCAGACAACTGTAAAATAAACACTTGAAATAATAACAAGGATTTGTTTTCAAAGAAAATGGAGCTAAATATATTGCGTATGGCAGCTATTATCAAGAGTGATGGTAGGAAAGTTCAAACAGCGTGACACTTCTGGGTCGATATTAATGTCCTCGCTCTTGCCGCATTCCATTTTCTTTTTCATTCCATTTGTTTTGTGATTTGAAAAAAAAGGGGTGCATATGCACTGTCTAGCTCTTGTTTTTGTCCTGGAAATGCATTGGCCTTCTTGTCCCAAGAGGCGAAAAATCCAGACAAACATGCTTTGTGTCTCGTGTAAATGTCCCTCCTCCCTTTCTCCTTTCACAGGTGAATGGAGCGCCGAAATCTGCAGCGCTGTCAGTCCTGGCTCTGAGAGCCAGATACTCTCATGTTCCTGCCAGCCTGTCCACATGTAGCAGCCCGAGTCTATCCACCAGTGGAGCCTTCATGAGCATCTCCAGCCATTTCACACTTCTCAGATAGAGGTACACTGCAGTGAGATGTTCAAGGAATAACACACCCAAAATTATCTTATCACTTACTCACAAAACTGTATGATTTGAACAACAGGAGATGTTTGGCAGGATGTTTGCACTATTCTTTTAAATTGAAAGTGAATGGAGACCGCAGACTGTCAAGTACCAAAAAGCACAATAAAAATGCATTATCGGTCAAAGGTTTGGATTAAAATGTTTAAATTTTTTGAAAGAAGCCTCTCAAAATAGACTAAAAACAGCAATACTGTGAGATATTATTACAATTTACAATAACTTTCTTCTATTTTAATACATTTAAAAAATATAATTTATTCCTGTAACGGAAAGCTGAATTTGTTCAGTGTCACACAATCCTTCAAAATAATAATCAAATAAATGCAGCCTTGGTGAGCATAAGAGACTACTTTCAAAAACATTTATAAAAAAAAAAAATCTCAATTGTTCCAAACCTGCAGTGTATATTTAAAGCAGTTCACTATATTTTAACTTATTTGAAACTAAACGACCACTATTTAAAAATATGCCTTTGCGCTTATATTTAAATATACACAATATAAATTAGATTTGAAAGCTGCACTTTAGATTATTAGTGTGAATAATTGAATTTTCAGTCTTTTTCTCTAACAAATCCATTAAATGGTGTCAGAAGACATTAAAATATAGTGCATGAATCATGGGGATCACTTCTATTATCCTTTTGTAATTTTTGACAGTCCATGGTAGTCAATCACTTTCAATGTAGACAAAGTTAGATGAACTTGGACGAAGAGCAACTTGGACATTCTTTCTTTTATGGTCTGTGGAAGAAAGAAAGTCATGTGGGTTTGGAAAGACAAGACTGTATTTTAATTTGTGGGTGAGATATTCCACATTGTCCTAGATATGGAATTTCACACCTAAAATGACAAAGCAGCACAGATGTTGATGTTGGCAGCCGTCATGTCCTAACTTGATGAGACTCTGAGTGAGGTATATTTCTGAACATTCTTTGAGATATTTAGGTTTTATTCAGGCAAACAACAAAATTAGATTTTTTTTTCTGTCTCTCTCTTTGATGTATTTGACTCAAGCATTTCTTACTTGTTTATAGTATGAATGAACATTGGGGTAAGTTTTTTTTTTTTTTCCACACATTAAAATGATCAAAAGTGACAGTTAATGTTAATGTTATAAAATATTCATATGTCAAATAAATCCTGTTCTTTTGAACATTCTATTCATAAAAGAATCCTGAGCAGCAAATCAGCATATTAGAATGATTTCTGGAGGATCATGTGACACTGAAGACTGTAATAATGATGCTGAAAATTCAGCTTTGCATCACAGGCACAGGAATAAACTGCATTTAAAATATATTACAATAGAAAGCTGCTATTTTAAATTGTAATAATATTTCATAATATTAAAGTTTTTACTGAATTTTGAGCAAATACATGTAGCCTTGGTGAATATTCTTTCAAAAATATTAAAAAATCTTACAACTTTTTATTTTTAAATTTGTGTAAATTATATATATACTGTATATATATATATGTGTGTGTGTGTGTGTGTTTGTGAAAAACAGAAGGTTCAAATTTTTTATATTTAATATTTAACATTTTAATATAATACCTACCTGCATGTAATGTTATTGTATAACAAGTGTAAGGTAATGTAAAATTGGATATATCTGACAAGTCAGTCAATACATTTTCATATGAAAATTATTTGTTTTCATTTCATAAGGCCTATGCAAATATATATATATATATATATATATATATATATATATATATATATATATATATATATATATATCAGAGTGTACACAAATATATGCCATTAAAGTTTACTTTTTCATTTAAATAAGAACATGTAAGTTAATTAAAAAAATACAACAAACAAAAAGAAATACTCCTCAGCTCATATTCTTACTTAAAGGTCTATATTTTATATTTGCATGTTATAGAACAGTCATGTATAATATACAACTCAAACTACTAACTCATTTTCATATTTTTGTTATTTAATATCATCCCACAGCTGTTTCTGACTGTTATTTTGCCACAGTCATTAGTCATAACTCATAATGAATGGCACAAAGATTGTATTTATTTATTTTTCTGTCCTAGTCTCAGAATTAAAGCCAACAATTAAAATAAACAGACCACCGTTGCTGGCTGTCTAATGTGTGTGAAAAAGCTACATCTAGCACAGCAAAGTCACAGCTATGGTCAGAGGTCAACTAAAAGGAAAAAAAAATAAATACAGAAGAAGTATGCATGTTCCTTCTGGAAAACAGGCCTGCCACGATCTAGCGCATGCCCTTCCTGGCCTAATTCAAGGTGAAGGGTTTTTTAAAGCTCCAGAAACATGATGCTTTCAGAGCTGACTGCTGAGGCCCTCTGGGTAATAGCCTCAGTCCAAAGTATTTCAGTGGCAGCTCACTCTAAATGTCGCATCAGTAGTCAGAAACATCATTTTTCTTTGGGAATGATATGACTAAAATGCCACAGACACACATGAACTGATGCAGGTGCTTTGAATGCTTTGGGTGAATGATAGCACCTAAACGTTGTTCTGTTAATGTCCCTACATGGATATCAAGTATTTCATTGTAATTGCATGTCCTTAAATTGTCTTGTACAGGGCATAAATTGAGATGCAACTTCATGATGTTTTGTGAGTAATGGTGCTGTACTTTTTTGGTACAGTGCCCAGCATTGTTTTGTGCATTAATTCCTTAAGGGGTGGAATACATAACTGACAATGCAAGTGTGGGTATATACTGTATATTAGGGCTCTGTAACTTTTGCATTTAATAAAAAAGTATGCAAATTTTGCATCTCAATTGACACACTGTACATCATGCACTTATACACAATGTACTTATGCACTCAACTGTGTAGTGTCTGAATTATATTAGGTTATGTTGTCATTCATAATCTGAGTCTGACAGCCTTTCCCCTTCCACTACGTAATTAAAGCAGTTGAGTGCATGAAGTGTCCAACATTCCATATGTATTGATTGATTGACTGATTTATGTACTTATGTACTTGCAGTTAATTAGGTGCATCATCCAGGCATGTAAAGTGCACTTTTTCAATACAAAACAGTACAGAATAGTGCATAAGTTTGCGATTTGGAATGCACCTAATATATACAGTGTATATATATATAGATATAGATATATACACAGTGTATATATATATATATATATATATATATGTTGCTTTGATTTGTTTAGCTTTGTTCTGTTGTTTTTTTGTTTTGTTTTGTTCTTTGCAATGTTGTGTCTTTTTATGCTTTGTTCTGTTGTTTTATATGTTGCTTTTTGTTTTGCTTTGTCATGTTTTGTTTTTTGAGCTTTGTTTTTTCTGTTTTGTTTATTTTTTTATTACTTTGTTACGCTGAGCTTTTTTGTTTAGTTTTTTTATATATTGCTAAATTTTGTTTAGGTTGTTTTTGCTTTTTGTCGTTCTGTGCTTTTTGTTTTATTGTATTTTGTTTTGATGTTGATTTTTCAATTGTATTTATTTATTTATTTATTTATACATTCATTTATTAAAATACACAAACATATATGTGATGTGAGAGAGTAAGGGCAGTAACAGCTGATATAACTAACCACCAGGGCTTTCACAGTGAGGGTAGTAATGAATAGCAGTGTGGGTCTGAAAGGTTGTCAATAGGGCCTTTCGCGCCGCAGGAACCTTTTCATAGTACCAGAACGATAGATGGACGGACGCTGATGTGCAGGTACTTGTAGCAAATGTAGCACTGCCAGTTGTCGTTGGAGATTCTTAGTCCTCCTTTCCATTCTTTCAATCGCTTTACATAAACGTTGACTTTCCATGTCCATTATTGTGAAACCCACGAAACACAACAAAAACACAGCTCCGATCACAGCGTCCTCTATCCTCATGTTGTTAATGTTGTTCTTCTTTGTTTCTGTTGTTGAACGCCGTGCACAAATGACGTCGCTGTCGACCGGCTTACGTCACTTCCTAGTACACACTGTCGGTGCGAAAGCAACCCTTTAAATGGTACTGGAAAATAGTTTGCGCAAAATCGTCCCAGTACTTTACTACTGTACATTTAGTTCTGGAACTAAAGCCGTGCGAAAGGGCCTTATGCTAACCAAAGGTAATGTGTCAAGACCACATCTGTCTGGCTGACCTCATTGAGCAGTAGAGCTTCACGTGCTCATCCAGACAGTACGGTAGAGGGTAGATGATGACAGTATCTGGAGAGAGTGGGTAGCAGAGCATTTCAGGGTCATTTAAGCTGTAGAGGCTGACTGATATTATATGTTTACTGACTGAGAGAGGTTCTCTCACAACCGAGCAGAAATCAAACCAGTCACTCCTTGGCCAAGTTTATTTTCTTCGGGGTACACATGCGGCACTGCACTGAGGCAAACATCAGCAGAACGCCCAGCAGAATTTAGTCATTCAAGGGCACATCATTTTTATTTGCTGGTTACATTTTCCTTATGTTGAATCTCACTATGAAAATTACATTTCATGAATAGTTAGACAAACCGAGAGGACGAATGAATGCTGGATATGCTGGTAGGCTAGTATTAAGCATCTTATGATGGAAATCTAGATTAGCCAATAAAATTCATGTTTCATTTATAAAAAAGAATGTCTTGGTTCATATAATTTCAAGGTTAAACTATGCCAAAACGATCCTTGCTTGCTACTTATCTCGTAGCGTACTTATAATAATTGCCTCTATTAAGAACGTACAACTAATCTTGATTGTGTGGACTGTGGCCAAGGAAACACATATTAAATTTGTTAAAAGATACCAAAAATCACTGGCTCGCTGGACGACCTTGATTTGAAGTAAAACTAACAAATTTGGAATGGTTGGATCAGGTGGATTTGGGACATTCAGACCCGAGTTCTAGCAAAATGAATAAAGTAATAATCATTAATTCCCTCTAATTACAAATTAATAATGAATAAATAAATGATACAAGTCATTACAGATTATTGACTTAAAAAACACATTTCGAGTTCAAGACCTAGAAAAATTAATCACACAAACTGGGTCAGATTAAATTATCTCAGCATTTTTGATGAAGCCGTTGAGTTGATATAATTGTCATTCCGAAGAGAGACTTGTTGTTTAGGGGCACTTATATAAGTGATCAATCATAACAATGATGCGCTTCATGCAGTGATTTTCTCACTGCGCGAAACCTCTTGAACTCATTTGACAGTGATTTCAAAATAGAGTTTGAATAGACAATAGGTTTTGATTCAGATGCATTAGTATAAATCACGATGACTAAAACACATCCCATTCAGGCATACATATTTAGATGAGTCTATTGTGTCTGTGCAAAAAAAAAAAAAAACACACAAAAACCTAATTTCAATTTCAGGAAAGTACTTTTGAAAGGCATTAATGCACTAAATGGAGTAGTGTTAATTCAGGGGCATTGTGTTTTAGGTGATGTTTGTGGCTGTCCTGCATTACTTGGTGCCCTTTGCAAGAGAAGACTTATTATTGTAGGGATGCACCAATATATCGGCTGATAATGGGTATTGGCAGATAAAAGCAATTATAAGCAATATTATAAGCAATATAGAGCTGTCAAAGTTAACATGATAATGCATTAACGCAGTCTAGTTAAAAATAAATAATAATAATAATAACAACAACAACAACAATAATAATAAACATTAATAATATTGTCACAGTTTTTTCTTTTGTTTTGTTAATCTGTTAATGAAGTCAAATATAGATAAAATATATATTTTATATATATATATATATATATATATATATATATATATATATATATATATATATATATATAAAATAAATATGCTAACTATATTTGACTTCATTAACAGATTAACAAAACAAAAGAAAAAACTGTGACAAGTAGTATGTTGCGTTTGGTTCATTTTTGTGACACGCTCCACAAACAAGTTCACACAAAGGAAACCAAGATGACAGAAAGTGCATCCGGTTTGTTTTATTTCTGTTTTTATTGTGAATGTACACAAATAAAATTAAACACTTTGCAGTTTGGAATGATGTCGTACTATAGCTGTATGACCAAAAAATTTTGCATTTTATGTTTCCGCTGTTCGACACCTCACACGCACACACACACACACACACAGCATGTTCTAGCATTGCAAACTTGACATTGCTGCCTGTTCATTATCAAAATAAAATAGTCAACCAAACATATAAAGTTACTGCTCATTTTAAACAGTCGGTAGTACAATCCAAGGCAATCCATGCCGTTCAGCATAAGCACCTGTTCACTGTGGTGTTAGAAGCACATTTTGCCCATGTAAAGATGTTTTTTTCTGTCTATATTGAAAGATTAAGTACAAAGCCTATAGTTTACATAATAAATAATAGTGTAGCACCCAAATACATTGTGAATTTGGAAAGATTTGAATGTGTGCCGAATGAGAGAGGTTGATGGTGAGATCAACACCATTTAAAGTTTTTTAATTTTTTTTAGATTTTAGATTTAAAAAATGTACTGTAAGGGAAATAATAGTTCATATTAGTGAATATTAGTTCATAGTATTTGTCCACATCTAACGGCACATGATGTTTCTGTTTCTGACTTATTTTTTAAGATTTATGACATTTTTTATATCTGAAATGTTATATAATTTTAATAGCAATAAGACATACCATGTTCTGTTTTAATCTTCTTTAGATATTGCTGCATGTCTCTTCTGATGATGTAATGCCCTGTTTACATGGCTGTAAATATCAGTGATTTGGTAACCGTTGTTTAGGGAAAGATTAGTGTGCTGGAAGAGGAAGTGTTTGGGCTTTAAATCAGCGTGGGCTGTGGAGTGTTGAATTACTTTCTCAAGAGCTGATAAGATCTTATTTGTGTGTTTGTGTGTGCAATGAAGTTTGACTTCCGTGTTTAATGGCTGAGCGAATACATGACTCTAACAGTTTAGTTTTCAATGCTTACACTATATATTATCATGGCCATGGTCAGATCGCATTAATATACTTCATTACATTAACAATGTGTAATCGCATGCTGTTCCCCAAAAGAAGTACTGCATATATGGTGTGCAAAAAAATAAATCATATAATGTGTCAAACCTGCTTTATTTTAGTATTTCATGTTTTATGTATCAGGTTTGTTTAACAATGATGGATTTGCAGAGCACATGGTTATAGCATTTATTGTTTAGTTGAAAAGAATGAAAGTTAGTTCCTTATGAAATTGTATAATCTCAACAAAAATGATCTGGAGGACAGAATGAGATATGACAGCTGCAGAGAACAGGCAAACCTCATTTCTAAATATGATTTTGCTTAGGTTTGTTTGCAGCTCATGATGTCAAATTGTGAATCTTGTGTTTATGGCAGTTTTAGGTTTGTTTTTAGTCTAAATAGGCCTCTGTCTTTATTTCACTATTCAGAATAGTGAGCTGAGGGAACAAGTTACTCATCAATGACAAAAAATGAGGGCACATGAAATGTGCAGTAAACAGGATGTGGAACATCACTACGAAACAACCAAAATAACCATATTTCAGACAGGCCAAGTCCATTTGTATTAGCAAGTTGCATTTGTAAGTTAGTCTTCAAAAAGTGCTTTAGAATTTTCACAAGGCCATGGGGAAGGAATATGCAAAAATGTACACTACAACATTATGAGAGTGGAGTGATTTATTTCATTCATTCATGCATGCATGCATTCATTCATTCATTCATTCTTGTATTGTATTACAAAACATTTACAGACCAGTTTCAGTGGCCAAAAAGTGCTGATGAATTGTTGACTATTCATTTATTCACTTACTTTTTTGTTTGTTTGTATTTTTGTCAGACAAAAATCACACTGATTGTCAACAAACTCTACGGGACATGGGGAGACACCAGTATACCCACAAAATATTAATAAAAAATAATACTAACAATAATTTACCTTTTTTTTTACCAATTCAAACAATAATATCACAATTTTAGCTCTCTCCATTAGGGGCGCATTGTCCCCCCCGGCATCCCCCCAAACTCCACCTATGATCAAACTATTCCCAAACCCAGACTGTTACAGAAACGTACAGTCACTGAGAAAAAAAAAAGAATATTTCCAAATGCGCATGGAAAGCTATCTTCAAAAGGTAGTGTTTATCTTTAAAAAAAATTCTTATCACATCAAAGAAAGTGGCCTAGAGGGACAGCTGCATGCAGGGCTGCTGAATAGAAGCCTGTCTCACTGAGTACGCCGCTGCTTTTCCTGTCTCCTTGAAACCACTCTTTTGAAGAGCTGCCCAGTTCTGCGGGAGCACCGCGCAAAGGTTATGGCCAATTATGTGTTTCTGTATGTGTGTTTTCTCTTCCTGCAGCACTTTGCGTATTAAAGAATGCCCTCTGTAATTCACATTGGGTCATCAAACCAAACTGCCACTTTTCCTTGTTTCCTTGTTTGACACAGCTTTACAGTTCCATGGCTGTGTGGATTCTGACATCTCTGAATTAATGGAGTTTAATTCAGAAAACAGCCATTGCTGCAATAGTTGACAAATAAGTAAATGGCCAACAGTTTT
Source organism: Sinocyclocheilus grahami (assembly GCF_001515645.1). Classification (NCBI taxonomy): domain Eukaryota; kingdom Metazoa; phylum Chordata; class Actinopteri; order Cypriniformes; family Cyprinidae; genus Sinocyclocheilus; species Sinocyclocheilus grahami. The sequence goes on along the minus strand of NW_015505720.1, from coordinate 636,159 downwards.
ATATAGGCTGTAGCTGGTATGCTTATTCCCAGAATCAAAGCAATAGATTTCTCTTAGATTTTTATTCATTGGCTGGGCAGCAAAACTGTAAACATGTAATTATCTTTTCAAATTAGATTTACTTTTGAATATATAATTTCATGTCAAATGTAGAACAGTCAAGAACTGTCATATATACAAATATGAACAGAAAAAAAAATTCTACAAACAACTACACTTACAATTTTCACCAGTTACTTTATTATTATTATTATCATTATTATTATTTTCATTATCATTATTATTATTATTATTATTATTATTATTATTTAACATATTAAACCTTAAATATACCTGTTCATATAGGAACAGATTCACGTTTGTGTCAAAAATAATTCATATATATATATATATATATATATATATATATATCTATATATGTTTTGCAATATA
>NW_015505720.1:629317-634181 GCF_001515645.1 Sinocyclocheilus grahami | reverse complement strand
ATATATATATATATATATATATATATATATATATATATATATGTTTTGCAATATATACTACAAAATATATATATATAATTATGTATTAAAAAAATAAATAATTGTCTAAAAATATGTCTTTCAGTATAACGGTGGAATTTAACTTATAATATTGTTTTTGTTTTTATTTATTTGTTATTTTATTTATTTGTTTTATTTACAAAACATTGATAGATTAGTTTTAGTGGCTAAAAATGTAAAGTAATAGTAATATGGCGTCTAATGAAAAAAAAAGGCCTTAGGGCAATCTCTTGGTGTTTTTAGCATAATTTTCTAATCAGGATTTCAACAGGAAGTAAAGATGCTTACATTTAAAAAGAGCCTTTTAAAATTTTAAATTGCAGTGTTTATGTTGTAGCGTCTGGACCACTCAAACACACAATATATATTTTGTTAGCTAGATTTAACAAATACTCTGTAGCACCCCAAAAAGCCGAACAGGCCCCTGGTTCCATAGCAACGCTGACACCGGATACATTTACGATCTAAAGGAATGTGAGCAGAGACTCTCACTGCATTTTCCAGAAGCAAGAGGCACAAATGCACAGTAGAAATTGACTTTTCTACTAATTAATTCATAGGAAAACCTTTCTTTGAATGAACAGTGTATCCTTCAGGTCATTGTGTATATTATTGTCATCGTGTATTTTGTCTTTGAGATTGTATACTGTTTTATGCAGACTTATGATCGAAACACTCCTGTCAGCTTACATATATAAGTTCCGCTTGGAATTTCTTCCTTTCTCATTGGACAGGCCCGCCTTGAGAGGCGTGACTCTTCTCCGACCTTAAAGGCCCACACCAGGGACCCTCCCCAGTCGGTGGTTCTGTTAGGTTTCGATAAGACGCTCCAATGCTCCAGAACATCCTAAGTTACGTGCCAGGCTTCGACCTCGACCTTTCCATTAATCAAGATTTTCTGACTCAAAACTGGTTCTTTTCATCGACCCAAATTCAGCAAAGATCAACTGGAAACTTCAGATTACATCAAACCTCTCTTTCAGACAGATGAGACATGCAAGTATCAAACTTAGCCTTATTAATTGATACATGAGGTATCACTTACACCTTTTTACAAAGGTGTGTTTTAACTAAGAATTTGATGTTTCCCTCGGGCAGATCTGCTGAATATGCAAATGGTTCCATAAATTTCATTCCTTATGTCTCTTCTCTGAACTGAGTTAAGCTTTAACCCTTTCCTATACCAACTGTATGCGTGTGTGTGTATGTGTATGTTAGACCAGTTTATGTGTTTATGTAGTATGTTAGACTAGTTTAAGTGTTTATGTAGTTAATAAAACCTTGCTTGTATCACACTTGACATTGTTCATGGTTTTCCCATAACTGGAGTCACTTAATCATGCAGATTTATGCTACAAGCTTTTGTAGAATTGTACAGTAAGGAAGTTATTTCCCTTAACCAGGAAATTAACGTTCTTAGAATTGACAAGACAGTTGACCCTGAGAGGTCAGCTAAATATCTACAGCGAATCTAAATATTCATAATTAATTATAACTAGTTATGATTAATTATTCATATTTCCTCATGAGCTGATTAGTTACAATGTGCACCTGGCTCCATGTTCATTTGTATTGTCACATGCAGTGTGACCTTTAAAGGGGTCATATGATGCTTTTTTAAAATTCATTGTTTTGTGTATTTGGTGTAACAGAATATGTTGACATGCTTTAATGTTAAAAAACACATTATTTTTCAAATACTGTACATTATTGTAGGTCCTCTATGCCCCGCCTCTCTCAAACGCTTCGTTTTCTACAAAGTCCCTCCTTCCGACAAGCGCAGTCTGCTCTGATTGGCCAGCTGACCCAGTGCATTGTGATTTGCTGAACACCGCAAGCACTCGTCGGAAATGTAACGCCCCTTACCATAATCGCGAGCTTCAGCTTTCAAAATAAATGTAAAGACAGTAAATAATGTCATTAGTTTTACCATCAGTTCAAGCCCGAAAGGGGAACAGAGTCGCGTGACAGACACAGTGATGAAGCTGGTATGTGTTTGCAGTACACAAGCCATGGTAAAGACAGCTGAATCCACTGTGATGTGACCCCCCCCCTCTCCCTCTCTCTTTCTTTCTCTCTCTCTCTCTCTCTCTCGCTCTCTCTCTCGCACACACACACACACACACGCATTGCGCAAAACTCCGCATTTGAATAGTCAATAGCAAATACTTAAACTAATAATAAAACAGTAGCTGATTCAGAAGCGCCAGATTGTCATAGCAAAGTCAGAATTACCTCCTCTCCTAGGTTCACGAAACGGTCATCCATAAAATGCATTGCTGTTCTGTTGTAAGTAATCTTAAAGATTCCTAAATGCATCTACTTCCGGAAGGCCAAATAAAGTGCTTTTGCTTTCGCCTAGACACACACACAGCGTCTCTCTGACATGGCTGCATCAGCACTAACTGCGGTTACTAAAACCACACCTTCTTTCTTTGCATGCACATTTGGGCAGCATTATGCAAATATTTCCACATATTGAGGTAGATATGTGGGGGCGTGTTAGAACGAGCCGTTTTAGGGGGGCGTGGCTGAGTCTTAACTTTGATAAAGAATATCTCTTTGGTTTTGAGACTTTAGTCTTTGCAACTCCAGGGATCTTATCTATGCACAATCAGCTTGTAACACTCCAAAGAGAAAGGAAAACTTGAAATCGCATCATATGACCCCTTTAACAAACACAAAGTATACAGCTTTTCAGCATTAAAGGCAGGGTATGTGATTTTTCAAAAACACTTTAGAAAACTGATTCGAGCCGAATAGCAAAACAAACTTGTAGCCAATCAGCAATAAGGGACGTGTCTACTCGTGATGTAGAGGAGAGAGCTTTCAGTGCATGGGACGGACATTAGCCAAGCCGAGCGACAAAGATAGAGATGGCGGATAAAAAACAAAGGAGGAAAACATCTGCGGAACGAGCCGAATAGCAAAACAAACTTGTAGCCAATCAGCAATAAGGGACGTGTCTACTCGTGATGTAGAGGAGAGAGCTTTCAGTGCATGGGACGGACATTAGCCAAGCCGAGCGACAAAGATAGAGATGGCGGATAAAAAACAAAGGAGGAAAACATCTGCGGAATGATAAGGCAAGAAGTAGGACCCATGTAAATATCGGATCAGCTTTCCAGCGCTGGAGAGAACTCAAGGAGCGGAGGCCAGCGATCGAACGCAGAGGTTGCTTTGTTTCTTCTCGATTGGTGAGTAACACCGTGTCTACAACAGCTAAAATCTGCCTACACTGGACGCGATCAAACGACCGTTGAAAATCATTTGAAATTTGTGTCAGCACGTCATAAATAGAACCCAGCCGCAATTTTCTGTCAGGGATTTGTTGCGCCGCACCACTCACGTCCGTAGACACGGTGTAACATTGGTTTTGCTTTGTTTCACAGAACTAATCATTGCCTGGGTTGCGTACGTATATGTGGGGTGGAGCTATCAAAATAGAAGCAAGACCATTTTGGGGTAGGGGCGTGTTTGTTTTGGTGATTTCAAATATCAACATTGGCTACCAGAAATCGCTTACCCTGCCTTTAATAAGCAAAAAGTAGTTTAGAGCTGTATGTGTGTGGACATTAGCATATGAGCGTATAACTGTTGGCAACAACATGTCAGAATAGTTTAGTGTGACAGCAATGTCCTGCAGTGCAGTACTTGCAATATCTGCAATAATCCAATTAGAACTGGTTTTATAGTATTATTATTATATGTTTATATTATTATTACTTTGTTGTATTATTATACATGCAATTTTATAAACTAATATATAATAAAATAGAATAATTGACAGACTACATGGAATGCTATATTTATATTTATAAATCCTAAATATTTAAACTCTTGTTGCACAACACATATTTTGTCCAATCCTATTTATTTATTTACATTACTGTGACGAGTGGGGCTGGGCCGAGAGCTGTGGGAATGGAGCGAGGCCGGTGGAGTAAATGATAATGAGCGACACCTGCGCCACTCACCGGTCTCAAGTCCCACGGAGGAGCTCTGGAGGCAGTGGTGGACGAAGTACACAAATCAAGTACTTGAGTACAAGTACAGATCCGTATAATAAAATATTACTCCAGTAAAACTAAAAGTACTCAGTTTTTACTTGAGTGAAAGTACAAAAGTACTTGATTTGTTATGTACTTAAGTAAAATGTACCGATAGATGAATGTTTATTTTGCAGTTTTATATAGGCTACTTTTATCATTTAATTTTATATTAGCATATATTTTTTTATAATCCTACTGCTGAAAATACCTGGGATTTTCCCAAAATAACCAATAAGGAAATAATGAATATAATAAGGAAAATATAATTAGATTTTCATAATGATTTTTTTCTTCTCAAACCTTGTCTGTGGTGCAAAAACACCCCTGGCCAAATGCCCCCAGAGGGCATTACTTCCCACTTTGATAATTACTGTAGTTACCATGTTCTGAACATCACATAATTTATTTTTCCCTCAGATGTAATCTATCTAGGTGATTGAATAAAAATATTTGGATTTTATATCTAAACATTACCTCAACTTAGCTCCAACAAGCTTGTTATCTAGACAGTTAGCATCAGCTAACAATATTTACTTATTTTCAGTATGGTTATGAATAAACATTTATATCTGTCTACTCGGCTAGTTAATCCAAACAATATAAAAATGTATACTGTTGATAAACAATATAAAAACAGACGTCACATAGGGCTAAATGTGAAGCATTTTAATAAAACTGTTAAAGTTAAAGCAGCAGGGAATATGAACGTGCATGAGTTATTTTATTTAATCTGTGTTATTTTAATGTTTTTT
>NW_015505720.1:614318-626893 GCF_001515645.1 Sinocyclocheilus grahami | reverse complement strand
TGAGGTAGATATGTGGGGGCGTGTTAGAACGAGCCGTTTTAGGGGGGCGTGGCTGAGTCTTAACTTTGATAAAGAATATCTCTTTGGTTTTGAGACTTTAGTCTTTGCAACTCCAGGGATCTTATCTATGCACAATCAGCTTGTAACACTCCAAAGAGAAAGGAAAACTTGAAATCGCATCATATGACCCCTTTAACAAACACAAAGTATACAGCTTTTCAGCATTAAAGGCAGGGTATGTGATTTTTCAAAAACACTTTAGAAAAAGCCGAATAGCCGAATAGCAAAACAAACTTGTAGCCAATCAGCAATAAGGGACGTGTCTACTCGTGATGTAGAGGAGAGGTGCATGGGAGCATGGGACGGACATTAGCCAAGCCGAGCGACAAAGATAGAGATGGCGGATAAAAAACAAAGGAGGAAAACATCTGCGGAATGATAAGGCAAGAAGTAGGACCCATGTAAATATCGGATCAGCTTTCCAGCGCTGGAGAGAACTCAAGGAGCGGAGGCCAGCGATCGAACGCAGAGGTTGCTTTGTTTCTTCTCGATTGGTGAGTAACACCGTGTCTACAACAGCTAAAATCTGCCTACACTGGACGCGATCAAACGACCGTTGAAAATCATTTGAAATTTGTGTCAGCACGTCATAAATAGAACCCAGCCGCAATTTTCTGTCAGGGATTTGTTGCGCCGCACCACTCACGTCCGTAGACACGGTGTAACATTGGTTTTGCTTTGTTTCACAGAACTAATCATTGCCTGGGTTGCGTACGTATATGTGGGGTGGAGCTATCAAAATAGAAGCAAGACCATTTTGGGGTAGGGGCGTGTTTGTTTTGGTGATTTCAAATATCAACATTGGCTACCAGAAATCGCTTACCCTGCCTTTAATAAGCAAAAAGTAGTTTAGAGCTGTATGTGTGTGGACATTAGCATATGAGCGTATAACTGTTGGCAACAACATGTCAGAATAGTTTAGTGTGACAGCAATGTCCTGCAGTGCAGTACTTGCAATATCTGCAATAATCCAATTAGAACTGGTTTTATAGTATTATTATTATATGTTTATATTATTATTACTTTGTTGTATTATTATACATGCAATTTTATAAACTAATATATAATAAAATAGAATAATTGACAGACTACATGGAATGCTATATTTATATTTATAAATCCTAAATATTTAAACTCTTGTTGCACAACACATATTTTGTCCAATCCTATTTATTTATTTACATTACTGTGACGAGTGGGGCTGGGCCGAGAGCTGTGGGAATGGAGCGAGGCCGGTGGAGTAAATGATAATGAGCGACACCTGCGCCACTCACCGGTCTCAAGTCCCACGGAGGAGCTCTGGAGGCAGTGGTGGACGAAGTACACAAATCAAGTACTTGAGTACAAGTACAGATCCGTATAATAAAATATTACTCCAGTAAAACTAAAAGTACTCAGTTTTTACTTGAGTGAAAGTACAAAAGTACTTGATTTGTTATGTACTTAAGTAAAATGTACCGATAGATGAATGTTTATTTTGCAGTTTTATATAGGCTACTTTTATCATTTAATTTTATATTAGCATATATTTTTTTATAATCCTACTGCTGAAAATACCTGGGATTTTCCCAAAATAACCAATAAGGAAATAATGAATATAATAAGGAAAATATAATTAGATTTTCATAATGATTTTTTTCTTCTCAAACCTTGTCTGTGGTGCAAAAACACCCCTGGCCAAATGCCCCCAGAGGGCATTACTTCCCACTTTGATAATTACTGTAGTTACCATGTTCTGAACATCACATAATTTATTTTTCCCTCAGATGTAATCTATCTAGGTGGTTGAATAAAAATATTTGGACTTTATAAAAAAACAAAAAAAAGACCACTTTAGCACCAGTAAGCTCGTTAGCTAGACAGTTAGCATCAGCTAACATTGACTTATTTTCAGCATGGTTATGAATACACATTTATATTTGTCTACTCGGCTAGTTGATCCAGATACATAGTAACTTAGGCTATGTGTGCTGACAAACAATATAAAAACAGACGTCACATAGGACTAAATGCATAGCATTTTAGTAAAACTGCTGACGTTACAGCAGCGGGGAAGATGAACGTGCATGAGTTATTTTATTTAATCTGTGTTATTTTAATTTTTTTTTTTTACCTAAAACATAGAGACTCTGATGTTAATGTGTCTGCATTCAAGCATTTCAGTGGGCTTAAACAGGTCACCCTTTACAGCAGATTTAGGTCACAGACAACTGACAGCTTTAACCTAAATATGATTTTCAGTTACAATAATTAATCCTAAAATTCAACATTAGTAATTTACTTTTAACAGCATCAGACGAGTGCGCGCTCACAAGATCTTCCGGTTCTTACTTGTGAATTCAGTTAACTGGAGACTGACTCGCACTAAACGGATCATTTGAATCAGTGAGTTGTCGAATCGAGAACAGCTGCAATCGGATCATTCCAATTCGTGAATTAATCGTTTGGTGCGATTTGCGAAAAGATTTAACGGGTTCATTGAAAATAATCAGTTTGTTCATGAATCAGACACCGCTTCTGCGTCTCGGAGCACATTATATATTATAAGGAGTAACTATAAGTTTTATGAAATGTAGTGAAGTAAAAAGTACAATCTTATGCTTTGGAACGTTGTGAAGTAAAAGTTAAAGTTACTCAAAATAAAACTACTCCAGTAAAGTACAGATACTTGAAAAATTTACTTAAGTACAGTAACAAAGTAGTTTTACTACTTACCAGTAACGACAATGAAGGACGAGAGAGGACCAGGCCTGGACTATTTATGTTACCACTGGTGGTGGGAGCACTTATTAGAAAATGGAAGACATACAAGACCACTGATAATCTCCCTTGATCTGGGGCTCCACGCAAGATCTCACCCTGTGGGGTCAAAATGATCACAAGAACTGTGAGCAAAAATCCCAGAACCACACGGGGGGACCTAGTGAATGACCTGCAGAGAGCTGGGACCAAAGTAACAAAGGCTACCATCAGTAACACACTGCGCTGCCAGGGACTCAAATCCTGCAGTGCCAGATGTGTCCCCCTGCTTAAGCCAGTACATGTCCAGGCCTGTCTGAAGTTTGCTAGAGAGCATTTGGATGATCCAGAAGAGGATTGGGAGAATGTCATATGGTCAGATGAAACCAAAATATAACTTTTTGGTAAAAACTCAACTTGTCGTGTTTGGAGGAGAAAGAATGCTGAGTTGCATCCAAAGAACACCATACCTACTGTGAAGCATGGGGGTGGAAATATCATGCTTTGGGGCTGTTTTTCTGCAAAGGGACCAGGACGACTGATCCGTGTAAATGAAAGAATGAATGGGGCCATGTATCGTGAGATTTTGAGTGAAAACCTCCTTCCATCAGCAAGGGCATTGAAGATGAAACGTGGCTGGGTCTTTCAGCATGACAATGATCCCAAACACACCGCCCGGGCAATGAAGGAGTGGCTTCGTAAGAAGCATTTCAAGGTCCTGGAGTGGCCTAGCCCGTCTCCCGATCTCAACCCCATAGAAAATCTTTGGCGGGAGTTGAAAATCCGTGTTGCCCAGCGACATCCCCAAAACATTACTGCTCTATATGAGATCTGCATGGAGGAATGGGCCAAAATACCAGCAACAGTGTGTGAAAACCTTGTGAAGACTTACAGAAAACGTTTGACCTCTGTCATTGCCAACAAAGGGTATATAACAAAGTATTGAGATGAAATTTTGTTATTGACCAAATACTTATTTTCCACCATAATTTGCAAATAAATTATTTAAAAATCCTACAATGTGATTTTCTGGATTTTTTTTTCTCATTTCGTCTCTCATAGTTGAGGTATACCTATGATGAAAATTACAGGCCTCTCTCATCTTTTTAAGTGGGAGAACTTGCACAATTGGTGGCTGACTAAATACTTTTTTTCCCCACTGTATATTGTATATACACATCACCAGAATATTTACTTCTAATTAAATTACAACTTATATACAAAACATAACCATAAAGTTCTGTCAGTTGATGGTGTTGTGCTGGAGTCCTTACTTTTCCCATTTCTTTGTGAAACTTCTCCTCCAGACCAGCCATACTCTGGAATGTATTCACATAAAAGCCAACACGACTGGAAGAGAGCAAACAAATTCTTAGCCCTCCATAAGATGACAACAGATCTCAGACTAAGATGGTACACCCATGGACCATTTATGACCCATCTGGTGCATATTGCACACAAAAATGGCAAGAGTCATGAATCAGATTCTCAGGCTTCTACATAATTTCTGTGAATCAGGGTGTACAGGTACTGTATTTGACAAAGTGGCAAATACAGAGGCTCGTGGCAGTGAATCTGTGAAATAGACTTTTGTTTGAGGCACCTGCTCTTAGCAATTAAACTGCATTTTATTATTTAAAAACAGATGCATTTTCCACTAAAGTCTTTGATGTTGTCTGTAAAACAGAGACTGTTGTGCAATAATTTGATTGTATTACTGCATTGTTAAACACTAGTCTATTATTATTATTGATTTTACATTTATCCGCCCATACATTTCACATAAAGAAAATGAACTCAAGTCTTAGAGTCAAGTTTTTCCTGTCTAAGTATATATAGCCAATTTTATTTTGCCATAGTAAGCTAGCAGTCAAATGTCTGTTATTTATTAGCTTGTTTATATATAAAAAAACATCTGTGAGAGTAAACACAGAGAAGATCAGTGAAAGTAAGACAGTAAATAAATCCAGACCTGTTCCACAGAGATGGCAGTTCCTCTTGCAAATCTATATTAATCTCCTCAAACACTTTCTGCGCCCTCTCCAGCTCTTCCTCTGCCTATGAACACATAAAATGACATTATCACATGACATGGAGTTCAATAATCTCAATCACCCACGAGACGAAACTCAAACGGGTTTGGAACAACTCGAGGGTACATAAATGATGACAGAATTCTGGTGAACTATCGCTTTAAAGCAGCACTATGTAACTTTTGACGCTCTAGCGGTTAATAAACAAGAAGATTAATTCATGATGTACTCGCTCATTAGATACATTTTGGAAATTTTGAACACAGAAAAAGTTACATAGTGCTGCTTTAAAGGCAGGGTATGTGATTTTTCGGCAACCTTCGGGCCGAATAGCAAAACAAACTTGTAGCCAATCAGCAATAAGGGACGTGTCTACTCGTGATGTAGAGGAGAGAGCTTTCAGTGCATGGGACGGACATTAGCCAAGCCGAGCGACAAAGATAGAGATGGCGGATAAAAAACAAAGGAGGAAAACATCTGCGGAATGATAAGGCAAGAAGTAGGACCCATGTAAATATCGGATCAGCTTTCCAGCGCTGGAGAGAACTCAAGGAGCGGAGGCCAGCGATCGAACGCAGAGGTTGCTTTGTTTCTTCTCGATTGGTGAGTAACACCGTGTCTACAACAGCTAAAATCTGCCTACACTGGACGCGATCAAACGACCGTTGAAAATCATTTGAAATTTGTGTCAGCACGTCATAAATAGAACCCAGCCGCAATTTTCTGTCAGGGATTTGTTGCGCCGCACCACTCACGTCCGTAGACACGGTGTAACATTGGTTTTGCTTTGTTTCACAGAACTAATCATTGCCTGGGTTGCGTACGTATATGTGGGGTGGAGCTATCAAAATAGAAGCAAGACCATTTTGGGGTAGGGGCGTGTTTGTTTTGGTGATTTCAAATATCAACATTGGCTACCAGAAATCGCTTACCCTGCCTTTAATAAGCAAAAAGTAGTTTAGAGCTGTATGTGTGTGGACATTAGCATATGAGCGTATAACTGTTGGCAACAACATGTCAGAATAGTTTAGTGTGACAGCAATGTCCTGCAGTGCAGTACTTGCAATATCTGCAATAATCCAATTAGAACTGGTTTTATAGTATTATTATTATATGTTTATATTATTATTACTTTGTTGTATTATTATACATGCAATTTTATAAACTAATATATAATAAAATAGAATAATTGACAGACTACATGGAATGCTATATTTATATTTATAAATCCTAAATATTTAAACTCTTGTTGCACAACACATATTTTGTCCAATCCTATTTATTTATTTACATTACTGTGACGAGTGGGGCAGGGCTGAGAGCTGTGGGAATGGAGCGAGGCCGGTGGAGTAAATGATAATGAGCGACACCTGCGCCACTCACCGGTCTCAAGTCCCACGGAGGAGCTCTGGAGGCAGTGGTGGACGAAGTACACAAATCAAGTACTTGAGTACAAGTACAGATCCGTATAATAAAATATTACTCCAGTAAAACTAAAAGTACTCAGTTTTTACTTGAGTGAAAGTACAAAAGTACTTGATTTGTTATGTACTTAAGTAAAATGTACCGATAGATGAATGTTTATTTTGCAGTTTTATATAGGCTACTTTTATCATTTAATTTTATATTAGCATATATTTTTTTATAATCCTACTGCTGAAAATACCTGGGATTTTCCCAAAATAACCAATAAGGAAATAATGAATATAATAAGGAAAATATAATTAGATTTTCATAATGATTTTTTTCTTCTCAAACCTTGTCTGTGGTGTAAAAACACCCCTGGCCAAATGCCCCCAGAGGGCATCACTTCCCACTTTGATAATTACTGTAGTTACCATGTTCTGAACATCACATAATTTATTTTTCCCTCAGATGTAATCTATCTAGGTGGTTGAATAAAAATATTTGGACTTTATAAAAAAACAAAAAAAAGACCACTTTAGCACCAGTAAGCTCGTTAGCTAGACAGTTAGCATCAGCTAACATTGACTTATTTTCAGCATGGTTATGAATACACATTTATATTTGTCTACTCGGCTAGTTGATCCAGATACATAGTAACTTAGGCTATGTGTGCTGACAAACAATATAAAAACAGACGTCACATAGGACTAAATGCATAGCATTTTAGTAAAACTGCTGACGTTACAGCAGCGGGGAAGATGAACGTGCATGAGTTATTTTATTTAATCTGTGTTATTTTAATGTTTTTTTTTTTACCTAAAACATAGAGACTCTGATGTTAATGTGTCTGCATTCAAGCATTTCAGTGGGCTTAAACAGGTCACCCTTTACAGCAGATTTAGGTCACAGACAACTGACAGCTTTAACCTAAATATGATTTTCAGTTACAATAATTAATCCTAAAATTCAACATTAGTAATTTACTTTTAACAGCATCAGACGAGTGCGCGCTCACAAGATCTTCCGGTTCTTACTTGTGAATTCAGTTAACTGGAGACTGACTCGCACTAAACGGATCATTTGAATCAGTGAGTTGTCGAATCGAGAACAGCTGCAATCGGATCATTCCAATTCGTGAATTAATCGTTTGGTGCGATTTGCGAAAAGATTTAACGGGTTCATTGAAAATAATCAGTTTGTTCATGAATCAGACACCGCTTCTGCGTCTCGGAGCACATTATATATTATAAGGAGTAACTATAAGTTTTATGAAATGTAGTGAAGTAAAAAGTACAATCTTATGCTTTGGAACGTTGTGAAGTAAAAGTTAAAGTTACTCAAAATAAAACTACTCCAGTAAAGTACAGATACTTGAAAAATTTACTTAAGTACAGTAACAAAGTAGTTTTACTACTTACCAGTAACGACAATGAAGGACGAGAGAGGACCAGGCCTGGACTATTTATGTTACCACTGGTGGTGGTTGAGGAGAGACCCCCCACATGATTGTAAAGCGCTTTGGGTGTACAACAATACACAATAAAGCGCTATATAAATGCATCATTCATTCATTCATTCATGTTGTTGTTGTTTTATTATGTTTTATGCGGCAGTCGTCCGTGAGGGGCTGCCGCCTTTACTTTCGTTTTGTGCTTGTTCATTTGTTCATTAAAGTTTTATGTTTGCCGGTTCCCACCTCCTTCTTCCCAATCTACAAACATTGTTACAATTACATTCTCATTCTAGACCATCTGATTGGACAAAGACCTGTGTAGTGCAAAATGATTCATAAATGAAAACACATTATAAATTGTTTTAATTACGATATTAAATTATGTTTTAAATGTTTAGGATTGCATTTGCATATAGATGGGATCTTTAATGTTTTATAAACCATTTGTTAATAGTCCCATTACTAATTAAATACATTTTCATGGTTAAATACACTTTAAGCTCATGCTATCGATTACCACAAGCAGAACAAATTAAACATTTTCTTCTATAAAGGAGCTGTGGAATCAGACTCATTTCATCTCATTTAATACAAATCTTCAAGGACTTTATAGATCCTTAAAACAAATGTTTCACATTCGAAACAAGTCTACAATTTACTCTTGCCCTAGTGCCAAGGATATTCAGGAAATTGTCCCCCTCTGAGACTTAACACAGAACAATTAACAGCTCATCCTACATCAGTCTGTGATTAAATTGTCTCAATTTTATAAGTGAGGAAACCCTCAAACTGTGAATATATGAATCCACTGCATTTCATTTGAAAACTCAAGCCATGTTAAATCGACCAAGGAACATCTGCAGTCAAATGGGGCCTAGAGTAACTAGGAGGAGTGTGATAGATACGCAGGCCTTGAAAAAAAAGTGGAAATGGCTAACTTCTGTCATTTGAAAGCATCTGCAAAAGCATCTGTTTTGGCTTGGAAAAAAACATGCCTGTTTCTGCATATTGTCATTGTTCAGTACTGAAGAAAACCACAGTATGGCAATGTGTGCAATACTCCAATTAGATATTATATGAGCAATATCACACTCGTAGCAGTGCGTTATGCATGGCTGTGATTCGGCCGTAGGTAGTCACAGCGTGCCAATATACAACAATATTGCACAGATACGGGTGTGATATTGCGTTTATACAACAGTTTGATGGCATGAGTGTGAAAAAAACATAAGAAACAACAATGGAGTGTCTTTAAAAACCCTCTTTTGTGCGAACTTCCTCCACGGATTTAAATCTTAGTTTGACAGTTTAACAGCTGAGCCCAATCCTCCGTTTCTAATTCGAAAAGTAACTTTAGAACTAGTAACAAAGGACCGTTGAGTTGCTTAATTTAAAGCTTACTGTATTACTGTATTAAAAGCTCACTGTATTATGTAGAGTAGAGTATGATGAGAGAGAGATGGACAGAGTGAGTGTGATTACCTGCTTCTGATACATCATTCATTCTTCAGCTCAATCTCATATTCACAATAACACATTAGTTTGAATGTCCGCTGAGAAAAGCAATATCATTGTCGTACTTTCATCTGCTAAGGGTGATTTCCAATGACAGCACTGCTCAGTGCATTTATTGCTGCCTCTTTCAAGCTGTTGTTGAAAGTAAAGATAACTTCCTTGTTTACTGCCCTGTTTCATTCTCTTCTTCTTCTTCTTCCTTGATGTTTAATGACGGTTTGCATCCAACTTCAATAGTGCATTACCGCCACCTACTGTACTGGAGTGTGAACCGGAGCTAGACAGAGATAAACTATAACCAGAAGGGAGACTTCCAACTCTCTTCTCCCCCCTCCCCTTTAATTATTAATAATAATGATTTCCAAAACGGTATTCTATATCCTATTTGCTATACCAGTGTCCTTCAGGAAGCTAAATATATGAGTACTAATATCATTTGAAGTTTTTCCCAGAAGTTCCTTAAGGTTATTCCCTTGCACCCCCAAATTCCTTATGTTTTCTTTCATCTTTATCCTTTCTCTCTCATATTTTTGTAAATAATAGTACCACATGTTCAACAGATTCAATACTGTCACAAAATTCACATTTCCTGATATATGCTTACCTAAGATATGTAAGCACTTATTTAACCCACAATGTCCAATCCTTAACCTAGTGAAAATTATTTCTTCCCTTCGATTCCTCCCAGTGATCTTCCCTGTCCCAACCTTCTGTTGTATTCTGTATAAATGTCTCCCTTTCTCCTCTCTATCCCAACTACTCTGCCACTTTTTAATAATTTCCATCCACATTTTTGTTTTAGCTTCTGCTTTACTTATTGAGATTGATATTTCAACATATTCTGTTTTACTGGCTTGTTTTGCCAAACCATCTATTATTTAATTTCCTTTAACCCACACATGTGCTGACACCCATGTAAATGTTACCTTCACCCCCAACTGAGAAATCCTTGTATAACATTCTAGTACCTCATATATTATGTCTTGTCTTGATTGTGACTTAAATGATTGCAAACTCTTTAGGAGTGCACTAGAGTCTGAGCATATTATAACTGTATCTGGTCTTGTTTCTTCTACCCACTGTAGAGCCAACCAGATACCCATAAACTCCACGGTAGATACAGATACTTGATTAGACAGTACCTCTTCTGTACCTTAATTCCCATTTTTGGTATTCGAATGCAGCCCCCGTTTGCCCAGATTGAGGATCTTTAGACCCATCTGTGTAAATATCCAGATTCCCATTAAACTCCTCATTTAGATTATTTCAAAACACTATAGGTTCCACAAACAACCAAGGTGGTCTGACTGGCCATGGAACTGTTGGACTAAATTCCATACCCTCCAAACCCAAGTCTTTTCCAATAGAACCACATACCCATCCAAAACTCTGACTTTTAACCCTTTCATGCTCCCAGCATACCTGCATCACTACTCTAGTGGGGTGGGACCTACAATGTCCTTGTAGGTTTGCCCAATAGTTAGCTGCCAACTGTTCCCTCCTTAAATGTAAAGGCATCTCACCCATCTCTATTTGCAATGCCACTGCAGGTGATGTCCGAAAAGCCCCACTACATATCATAAGTGCTTGGGTTTGTATTACTTCCAATTTAGCCAGTGTAGTTCTTGCTGCATCTCTATATGCTATACAACCATAATCTATAACAGACTTAATCAGTGCAACATATATCTCCTTCAATGATTGCCTGCTCGCCCCTCAGCCCACTCCTGTCAGACACCTCATCACATTTAATATTTTTTTACACTTTACAATAACTTTCTCTATGGGACCTGCCCATGTTAACCTAGCATCAAAAACCATTCCCAAAAACCTAAAGGACTCTACTTTCTCCAGAACATGTCCATATAATTTAAGATTAATCTCCCCTACCTTTTTCCTTGTAAAGAAAACTACTTGAGTTTTTTTTCCTTTGAAAATCTAAAACCCCATCTCATTGACTATCGTTCTACCGCTTCTATTGCTTCCTGGACCTTACTTGCTGTATATTTTATGTTTCTTCCTCCTCATCTGCAAACAGCGATCTTCCAATCCCAGGCCCTACATCTGAAAATACATAATTTATCATGATGATAAAGAGCAGTGGACTGATAACACTACCCTGAGGGGTTCCATTTTCTACCATATAACTACCAGATAATTATTTCCCAATTCTCACCCGAATAGAGCATCCATAGAGGAAATCCTTTACCCAGTTAAAGGCCCTCCCTCCTATTCCCAAAAGATGTAAATTAATTAACAACCTTTTCAATAATGGTGATGTGATTTTTAAACACATTTTCGATATACATTACCAGTGTTTCCCATACATTGATTTATTTGTGGTGTTTGACTTCGTTGAATAAACATGAGCACTGCACGTCTCAAAATCAAAACGTGGCGCGGGTGTTTTATATGAATGTATCTCTGAAGGGAACCGACTGTCTTCAGAAAAGTTTCGATGACATTTTCATTTGATCTGATAAAGTAGCGTTCATGAGCGGAATTGCTTTGATTACAGCCGTTACTGGAGAAACGTCTCAGGTTACTTATGTAACCATGGTTCCCTGAGTAGGGAACGAGACACTGCGTCCTCTAGGGGTCGCTATGGGGGAACGCTTTGTCGTGACCCGTGTCTGAAGCATACATTGAAAAAACACCAACTCGTTGGCCGGCGACAGCCATGACGTCACTGCCAGTGCGATTATAGTATAAATAGGCGCCGGGAGCACACATCATTCACTTCTTCGTCTGAAGCTTGCGTCCGCAGCATGGCAAGAAACCTAAAGGGATGCAGTGTCTCGTTCCCTACTCAGGGAACCATGGTTACATAAGTAACCTGAGACGTTCCCTTTCATGGGAACTTCGAACTGCGTCCTCTAGGGGTCGCTATGGGGAACGATACACCCACGCCACCATGCTTTTAGAAAAGTGGGCAAAGCATAACGTGCACACTTACCACTTATGTGGATTTTAGAAAGTGGGCAAAGCATAACGTGCACACACTTGAATACCGTTCTAGAGGTTCTCGTGGCACCCTGAAAGAGCAGCCCATAGATAGAAATAGCGTAGACCAAAACGCTATGTTTAAGGCTATAATGCTGGTGTGGCTAGCAGTAAATCTCTAGCTGAGGGAGCAAACATCCAGCTCTCAACGAGAGGGAGCTCAACCTACAGCATGTTCCAATGGTGGAACAGCTAGCAATCATTCAGCTGAGGGAGCAACACACCCCGTTCTCAATCCGAGAAGGGGGCTCGACCTGCAGCATGTTCCAAAGTTGGAACAGCTAGCAATAATTTACTTAGCTGTGGGAGCAACACACCTAGTTCTCAATCCGAGAAGGGGGCTCGACCTACAGCATGTTCCAATG
>NW_015505720.1:613257-613872 GCF_001515645.1 Sinocyclocheilus grahami | reverse complement strand
AAACCCCTCAGGGCGACCCAGATACGGTAGACCAGTCAGGGTAGCATGAAAGCGTAACCCCAGCCTGGACGTCCAGGAAATTTTTTGCAGTGACGCGCCGGGGTCCCGATGATCATGAAGGCTCCCGCAAAAGCCTGTGTAATGGCCGCATGATCCAGGAAGTATGAAGCCGAAACCCGGCTTTTATTACCGTCTGGACATATATCGACAAGTGAAAATAAACACTGCAAGTCGAGCACCCGGTTCCAAACCCGGCTTCAGAGGGGGCCTCATCGAGGACTTATCCTAGAAAAGGGACAGAACACACAGGTCCCGGGAAACACTGCAAAGAAACTTAGCAGAAGGGTTTTATACATACAACCACCAGTCTCATTAGATACACATATATATTCATATATACATATATTAGACATGGATCGTACTCACCCACCATGGTTCCCGTGTTGGAGCTCTGTCCGGAGAAGCCTCTAGATCGGACTATCAGTAAGATGGTCACTATGAAGCCATAGAACCAACCAAACCTAATAGGTCCAGTATAGGAGACTATAATGCAGGAAAATTCCCACCTAACCTCGGTCAGGTGGAGAGATGGTGGTTACAGGGGAATTAGGAAGG
>NW_015505720.1:579791-613095 GCF_001515645.1 Sinocyclocheilus grahami | reverse complement strand
GGGAAGCAGATGGCTGCCCCTCTTTCCTCGAAAAGAGAGACAAACGAGAGCGGAGCTTTTCCCTTGGAAAAAACGCTCGCAGTGCACGGCGATTGCCCCCTCAGAGACATTGCGTGCGTGCTCTTTGCCCAAACAAACAACGCATAGATCGTGTGTGTCATCAGATGTTAAACAACGTCAACACGGATGCACACATCCTTAAATGCTTTGCCAGTGCTCGCCATAATGATATGAATAGAGATTGCTCTTACCACAGAAATGCACGCTTCAAACAAAACAGTCAATGAAGACGAAGAAGAGAATGATGTGTGCTCCCGGCGCCTATTTTATAGTCGCACCGGTAGTGATGTCATAGCTGTCGCCGGCCAACGAGTTGGTGTTTTTTCAATGTATGCTTCAGACACGGGTCACGACGAGGCGTTCTCCCATAGCGACCCCTAGAGGATGCAGTTCGAAGTTCCCATGAAAGGGAACCGCAAGTTCTACCACTCTCAATGCTTCTCCTGCTGGCAGACAATACCTTTTTTACATTAACAAATGTAACACTAGTACCAGTGTTTTTTTTGCTTTGTTTAGTATTACAATTTTGTCTTGTACAGCCCATGCATGCATTTTGCATGCATGTAAATATAGGTTATGGTTTCCTCTGTTAAATCACTGTGCAATAAAACACTGTCTACATAAAACAACTTCAAATACGACAATGCATGTATTGTCTTTGATTTAAATGGTGTAGATAAATTACATTGAAGCTAACCAGAGGGAAGAAAAATAATAATAATAGAAAAATATCTCTTTACCATTTCAAATATTTATCCTAGACAGAAATTAGGTTACCTTAAGATTAAATGGAAACTTTTGCTTAAATCTCCTGCTTCTCAAACTTGTCTCCTGAGACAAAAAACTCTCACTATGGTCTTCTTTAAGATTTAGAAGAGATCTCAACAGCTTTACACACTGTGCTCAGATTTTTTTCCTTAGCTAAAGACCCTGGATCTCTCACATTTGTCTCTTTTAAAGGTTTAGAAGAGATCTCAATGACATCACACACTGTGCTCAGATATTTATCCTTAGCTAGACTCTGGATCTCTCACATTTGTCTCCTCAAAAGTTTAGAAGAGGTCTCAACAACATTACACAATGTGCTCAGATTTTTCCCCTACACTAAAGACTCGAGAGCTCTCACATTTGTCTCTTCTAAATTTCAGAAGTGATCTCAATAACTTTACAAAGTGTGCACCAAGTCAAATGCCTCAATATGGGCTCAAAGATTTCTTCCATATAATATGTATTAATAATCAAATCAGTCAATTAATAATCAAGAGTCAAGTCAAGGGTTACATTTTCTGTAAATCAGTTTTGATTAAGGCATCCCCCCCCCCAGTGTGCATACTTGACTTGATGCACACTTTGTAAAGTTGTAGAGATCTCTTCTAAAGCATTACAGGAGACAAATATGAGACCCCCAGATTATTTAGCTAAAGAGAAAAATCTAAGCAATCTACATGTGTGATTTTGTTGTGATCTCTTCTAAAGCTTTAAAGGAGACAAATATGAGAGATCCAGAGTCTCTAGCAAAGGATACATATATGAGCACAGTGTGTGATGTTGTTGAGATTTCTTCTAAAGCTTTAAATGAGACAAATGTGAGAGATCCAGAGTCTCTAGCTAAGGATAAATATCTGAGCACAGTGTGCGATGCTGTTGAGATTTCTTCTAAAGCTTTAAAGGAGACAAATGTGAGAGATCCAGAGTCTCTAGCTAAGGATAAATATCTGAGCACAGTGTGCAATGTTGTTGAGATTTCTTCTAAAGCTTTAAAGGAGACAAATGTGAGAGATACAGAGTCTCTAGCTAAGGATAAATATCTGAGCACAGTGTGCGATGCTGTTGAGATCTTGTTTGAAACTTTGGAGGAGACAAATGTGAGACCACCAGAGTCTCTAGCAAATGAGAAAATCTGAGCACAATGTGTGATGTTGTTGAGATCTTTTCTAAAGCTTTAAAAGAGACAAATGTGAGAGATCTAGTGTCTGTAGCTAAGGAGCAATATCTGAGCACAGTGTGTGATGTTGTTGAGATCTTTTCTAAAGCTTTAAAAGAGACAAATGTGAGAGATCCAGAGTCTCTAGCTAAGGATAAATATCTGAGCACAGTGTGCGATGCTGTTGAGATCTTGTTTGAAACTTTGGAGGAGACAAATGTGAGACCACCAGAGTCTCTAGCAAATGAGAAAATCTGAGCACAATGTGTGATGTTGTTGAGATCTTTTCTAAAGCTTTAAAAGAGACAAATGTGAGAGATCTAGTGTCTGTAGCTAAGGAGCAATATCTGAGCACAGTGTGTGATGTTGTTGAGATCTTTTCTAAAGCTTTAAAAGAGACAAATGTGAGAGATCCAGAGTCTCTAGCTAAGGATAAATATCTGAGCACAGTGTGTGATGTTGTTGAGGTCTCTTTTAAAGCTTTAAAGGAGACCATTGTGAGATTGTTAGAGTTTTTGTCTCAGGAGACAACTTTGAGAAGCAGGTGACTCAAGCAAAAATCTCAATTAGATCTTAAAATAACCTAATTTCAGTCTAGAATAAATATTTGAGATGTTAAAGAGATCTCACTTTTGATTTTTTTTTCCCTCTGGGTTTGACTTTCAACTGTGATCAGTTGTGGTCATTTTAATTAGCTCAGCATGAAAATAGCTTTCCTGGAGCATTCTAGTCCTTGGTAGTGCATCTGAAGCATACATATGTTTTACAGTATACCTATACTTGATATTAATTGACAGACTGCATTGAACATTTATACTTGTAAAATTAATTTACAAGTATAATAATTTAAGACATTTTAAACTTCAAACTGTTGCTTCTTGCCAAAATACAAGTTCTCTTTTAATATTGTTTTCTGCAGTAAAAACAAGTAATCTCATCTGAATCAGGAGAGAAATATGCGCAGATCAAGCACCATTTATTGAACAAGCAAAAACTGTCCAAAACAGTTCTAAACAAATTTGTTGGTTGATTTTTGATATGAGAGAACAACAGGAAATTTACTTTTTCACTGGATGAAGTGTTATTATGGATTATGGACTCATATTATAGCCAGAAGCAACAGTTTAAAGTTAAAACACACAGCTTTTCACACAACGTTAATTGATGGACTGGAGTCGTGTGGATTACTTGTGGATTAATGTGATGTTTTTATCAGCTGTTTAGACTCTTATCCTGACAGCACCCATTTTCTGCAGAGGATCCATTGGTGAGCAAGTGATGTAATGCTAAAATTTCTCCATCAATCTTTTTCGATGAAGATGGGTGAACTATTCCTTTAAGTGAAAAATATCAGCAAGATGTACCTACTAGTTTGGTTTAATTATTTATTTAAATTGACCAGGGAACATCCACAATCAAATGAGGCCTACAGTAACTAGGATGATTGTAATGGATATGCAGGCCTTGGAAACAGTAGAAATGGCTAACTGCTGTTTTCTGAATGTGTTATGTACTTGAAGCATCTGTTTTGGCTTAGAAATATCCTTGTTTCTGTGGATTGTCATTGTGTTGATATAATTTAGATCAGTGTTCAATACTGAGAAGCAAACCACAGGCCCACTGTTAAGATACAATGCTTGATAATGGGATGTGATAAATGCACTCTCCGTTTTGGATTGTCATAGCAACATGAACTAATGGGCATGATTTTACCCGAGATGAATGGGAGCTGGAGACAGCTGATATCCAGGGTAAAAAGCTCAGGGTTTGTGTCTATACTGGTCTCTGAGTTTTATTTTTATGTTTTTACTCTGTTTCTCAAGCCAATTTGGTGCACCCCAAAGGGGTCTCCATCTTTGATGACACCCGACTGTGTCTCCACTGTGCCGAATTAAATCCGTTGTGAATTTTTAATTGAAAAGCTCAGAACAGTAGCTTTCATTCAGTTTGTAATTCGGCGCATACTGTGAGTGACAGACAAGTATGACATCCGCCCTGTGGGTCATGTCTCAAGTCCCAAGGCAGCATATGATTACTGTGATTGCTTTATTCTAGAGCTCTCCACTGGATGACACTGATTGAAGCACAAAGGGGTTTGAGTCACATGATGATGCACAGCAATGCATTGCAGCAAAGTAATTGCAACTAATATGCAGATGCTTTGCATACCGCTGCAGCTGGTCAGAGATCTGCAAAAATAAAAAATAAAGATCTGTGAGGTTGCCTTCCAGGAAAAGGAAGTTCAGATACCACAATTTTACCTCACAGGGCCCATGGGCACTTTAGTAGAAAGCAGACATGGATGTGGTAATCCATCTCCATTGCGTCAGAGCTCTCTGCGCTAGGAATTCTGTCAGTCGCAGAGGCACACAATTATAGAAAGACTCCGTAAATCACTTACTGCCTCTCTTTAGAGTCATAGTGGAAGAGTGTCACTATCTCCTTCAACTTCAGGTAGGTTTATCCACCGGTCGTTCTTTGAACGTAAGCTTCTTACAGATAGAGAGGTTTCAGGAGAAGGATTGGCTACTGTTCTGAAGGATATTTGGGTTTGTATCTGAGTATTGCCATGAACTAATCTTTCATTAATTCCAAGTGGAAAGTCCTATATACTGTATATGATGTGGCTTTAGCTTGATTCAGTGACTGAAGAATCACCTGCAGTTTAAGTTATACATGTTATTTCTTGATGTTTAAATACTTCATCTTAGTTTAATTAGTCAGCTGTGAGTCTGTTATTCAGTCTTCCTGAAAATGTTCTTTATAACATTGAGTTTTCAGCTGGACTGCTTGTCTGTCAGATTCATGACAAACAATTTATACAACATAATTCCATTTAAATTCTCTTTACACCACCATATACACTAATAGACACGACCAGGGTATGAGGTCAGTAAGATTGTTTTGCCTTCTTATTTATTTGATAAAATTTACAAGTAATATGAAATAGTATTACAAAAAAAAAATCCCTTTTTGTTTTACTGTTTTATTATCAATGTTGAAAACAGTTGTTCTCCTTATTTTTTTATGAATATTAAGTCCAAAACATCAGCAATTAAAATATAAATATTTTGTAAAATTATAAATCTTCATAATAGTCTTCATTGTCGCTTTTGTTAAATTTAATGTGCTTTTTCTGAATAAAAGTATTACTTTGTTCATAAATCAATCAATCAATCGATAATATGCCACCAAATTCTGAACTCTTCACCCAGGTTTGACCTCATAGACCTGTTGCTATGACAGCAACTCTGAGATGAGCGTTGAAGAATTAAACGATCCAAAGTACTGGTAACTCAGTAATAAAGTACACAGAACAGCACACTATTTGGTGACACCAGTGGAGCAGAAAAACACACCTTTAACTGGATTCCAAATCAGATTGATACATCAGAGATAACTTTCATATGAATTTGATGATCAGAGAAGCCTTCAAACGAGTCCCATGAGAACATTTATCTGATTTATACCCATTTTTTTATCGTTTTCTTTTTAACATGGCTGTCTTGTGATGAAATGCAAATCCCTGTGGCTTGCTGCAAGGCAATTACAATAAAATAACTAATCCATGGTTAAAATGGATTCAGTCTGTGTTCATTTCTAAGTACCAAATAAATAAATAGAAAACATGTATGTATGTATGTATGTATTTTAGGGATGGGAAGATTCCCCGATTCGCTCTGTGCATTGGCATAAAAAGTTAACGATGCGATGCATTGGCAAGTGTGCATCGGATACAAGTTGCCATTTATATTGCGATGCATCGTTTCTAACATACTTGCATCGGTAAAAAACTATTTATTTATATATAATTACTAATGGATGCGCTATACTTTTATTATTTAGAAAGTGACCAATAATCTGTGACCAATATGTTATATGTAGATTGATTTCTCCTCTCTAAACTGTTTCTCAAGCGCGTTCTCTCATCACCACTGCTGTGTGAATATGACGAATCACAACACCACGGAGACCCGAGGAAAAACTGGGATTTAAAATATACATTTTGCTAAAATATTTGTTCTTGGACATTAAATGTGTCTTTTGTAGAAATGCATAAGAAAATATGAGACATGGACTGTAATGTCACATCACATTTACTAAAGATCATATAAGGCCCTATTTTAACGATCTAAGCGCATGGTCTAAAGCGCACGGCGTTTCTCCTCTCTAAACTGTTTCTCAAGCGCGTTCTCTCATCACCACTGCTGTGTGAATATGACGAATCACAACACCACGGAGACCCGAGGAAAAACTGGGATTTAAAATATACATTTTGCTAAAATATTTGTTCTTGGACATTAAATGTGTCTTTTGTAGAAATGCATAAGAAAATATGAGACATGGACTGTAATGTCACATCACATTTACTAAAGATCATATAAGGCCCTATTTTAACGATCTAAGCGCATGGTCTAAAGCGCACGGCGTTCAGGTGCACTCAGGGCGTGTCCGAATCCACTTTTGCTAGTTTAACGACGGGAAAACGGTCGGCGTGCCCGGCACATGGTCTAAACGGGTTGTCCCTATTCTCTTAATGAGTAATGGGAGTTTTTTGGGCGTAACGTGCAATAAACCAATCGGAGTCTCATCAGATTTTTCTCCTTAGCTAAAGACCCTGGATCTCTCACATTTGTCTCTTTTAAAGGTTTAGAAGAGATCTCAATGACATCACACACTGTGCTCAGATATTTATCCTTAGCTAGACTTATAATTGAGTTATAATTGAGTCTGTCCTTTACAATTTATTACAGGAAATATGTCATTTTGTGCACACTTCTCAGACTAAGCATCACAGTCAGCTCTGGGTGTCATTACACCACATTCTTCTTTCACATTCTGAAATTTTATTACAGACAGTGGCATGACTTTTAATATATATATATATTTTTTCAAAATTCACACAATAATAATAATAATAATAAATCACACAATAATAATAATAATAAATAAATAGTAATAAAGTAAGTAACATGGAAATTTATTTTATTGTGATTGAGAGCAGAAGATGGAATTGAATATGTGAGAATTGTTTGTACTGGTCTCTTTTTTTCCTCTGAAATTTCTATGTTTGCACTCTAGTTTGATTTTGGGAAAACATGATGTATTTCTGTTTTTACAGTGTGGACTAGGATATTTAATGCAGTTTCAAGAGGTTACATATGTCTGCCATCTTACATCATATCCACACACACTTACATATAATGAGTCGATTCTACATTACTGTGCAACCATAACATGGAAAAGCCAAATTTTGCTGTTACCATGGTACATGGTACATGGATTCTTACTTTTGATATCAGTGTATCTAGTAAGCTGTGATACACAGTGACACACACAAAAAAAGCCATATTTTTATATATTATTGTATTTCAATCATATTATTCTAACATCAATCTCTGACCTAGTCAAAGTTCAGAATAAGTATCTCTCTTTGGTCTTTACAGTACATCAGTAAGAACTGTAGCAGTTTTTTTTTTTTTATCATTGCATTTATGTTTTATATCAGGGGTCTCTAAGACCCAAACTGATGTAACGTTATGCGGAACAGTTGAACCTTGACATTTTGTTTATAATCAATTCACATAAGATTAGAAACATTTATGAATTGTCAACCAGATACTTCAAAGTTAGGTACATTTTCCAAGGTATTAAAATAACCTTAGAATCTCAGAGACCCCAAACAGAACATCAGGGATGAGTGTGGATTTGTATACAGAGCCCAAGAGTGACTTAAAATACTTTACAAAATATTGACCTTACTCTAGGCCACTGTCAACAGCATGATGTTGTTTATGGCTATCCGTCCAATACAGTGACAGTGCATTTTACAAAGTCATTGGCTTTGAACATTAGAGTGGAGAGTGCATTTACATGCATTTTCATCACACTGGCACACTGTGTTTGCTTGTTTTGCAGTTCCCCCGAGAGATGGAGTGGCTGATCTTCTCCCTGCTGATGCTGGCTGTGTCTGCATTGGGACAGCTTTGCCCCAAGCGTTGCATGTGCCAGAACCTGTCACCATCTCTAACTATCCTCTGTGCCAAGACCGGCCTGCTTTTTGTGCCCACAGTCATTGACCGGCGTACAGTAGAGCTGCGTCTCACCGAGAACTTCATCACAGCATTAAGGAGGAGAGACTTCGCAAACATGACAAGTCTCCTACACCTGACGCTTTCCCGCAATACCATCAGCCAGATTATGCCTTACACTTTTGCCGATCTTAAGCGGCTGCGTGCATTGCATCTAGACAGTAACCGTCTAAGCGTCATCACGGACGACCACTTCCGGGGACTCACCAACCTTCGGCACCTTATCCTTGCCAACAATCAACTGCACAACATCTCCCCACATGCGTTTGATGACTTTCTGGGGACTCTCGAGGACCTGGATCTCTCATACAATAACCTGGTGGATATCCCGTGGGAGACTATAGGACACCTCACCAATGTGAACACTCTTAACATGGATCATAACCTCATAGAGCATGTGCCTCTAGGAGTCTTTTCAAACCTACACAAACTAGCACGTCTGGATATGACATCCAATAAGCTAAAGAAAATACCCCCCGACCCCTTATTCCTTAGGATACCGGTTTATGCCAAGTCAAAAGGGTCACCCCTTTCCTCCCTCGTCCTAAGTTTTGGAGGGAACCCACTGCATTGTAACTGTGAGCTACTCTGGCTAAGGAGGCTAACAAGAGAGGATGACCTGGAAACTTGCGCGTCACCTCCTGACCTTACTGCAAAGTACTTCTGGACCATCCCAGAGGAGGAGTTCATATGTGATCCACCTGTTATTACAAGGAAATCTCCCAAAACCTTTGCCATGGAAGGCCAACCCACCAGTCTGAAATGCAAGGCCAATGGAGACCCAGACCCAGACGTTCACTGGATCTCCCCAGAGGGCCGTCTAATTGCCAACACTTCCCGTACTTTAAGTTTTAGCAATGGGAGTTTGGAGATCAACATCACTTCATTGAAGGATACAGGAGTCTTCACCTGCATTGCATCTAATGCCGCGGGGGAGTCTACAGGCACGGTGGAGTTGGTGGTCAGCCCACTGCCGCACTTAGCTAACAGCACTAACCGAATCAGAGAACCTGATCCAGGACCATCTGATATTCTAACCTCTGCAAAGTCAACTTCATCCATAAGCAATGAGACCAGGTCTCAGGAGAGGAAGGTGGTACTTGCTGAGCTTACGACAAATTCTGCACTCATCAGGTGGCCTTCGCAACAACATTTCCCTGGAATCAGGATGTATCAGATTCAGTATAACAGCTCGGCAGATGACACTTTGGTCTACAGGTAAGACGCCTCATTGTTTT
This sequence comes from Sinocyclocheilus grahami, assembly GCF_001515645.1. Lineage (NCBI taxonomy): Eukaryota > Metazoa > Chordata > Actinopteri > Cypriniformes > Cyprinidae > Sinocyclocheilus > Sinocyclocheilus grahami. Next base: position 603,781 of record NW_015505720.1, on the reverse strand, counting down.
GTGAACTGAAAATCTAATTACATTTATAATTAGTCACTTGGTTGTGCTAACACTGCAATGTTTTTTTATGGTGCAATTGAATATCCAATAAGATATCAAGCCTATTGTTTAATTATTATAAAGGTATGTTGTTTTTGTTGCTAGGTGCCAATCTACATTGATTTTATTGCTGGGACTTACTCTAAATATTGTTTCTGTTTACTGTTGTTTATTTACTGTATGTTTAATGCAACAATCAATGGCCTTCATCTCCATGGACCTGCCTTATGCTTCAGGTTTCAGAATGACAAACAATTACAGGAGAAACTTCTGCTGTATTCCACTCCTGGATGCCTTTGTCATGATAAAAGAGAAAGTTTCGGTACATCTATCAGAAGTTGCACACTTTATGGGCCATGTATTCCCAGTGCACGTTCTAAAGCTGTGGGGTATCCAAAATTCAAAGTGTTTCTTTTGAGCCTCAGAAATCTCATCCATGAAAGAAGACAGATATATCAGAGAGGATGACTCTATGGTCACACTAACAAAATTATTATTTTTTTGACGGGAACAAGTGAAAACTAAATCTGTGCTGGGAGAGGTGGGCACAAACCAGGCTAATTTGTCTTTGCTAATGTTTAGAATCCACACCCATTGTGAAATCTACTCATTTGCAGCTGTTTGGTATGTTTAATTAGTCTGGGTGCTGGGGAAGACTGTGAATTAGTATCCATCTCACAACCTTGGGCAAAATGCTACAGTGAAATGAATGGGCGTCAGAGATACAAGAACATTCTACTTTGGCACATGTTGGTTTTGATGAAAAAAATATTTTTTTTAAAGGAAATTAATTAACAATACAATGTTAGCTATGCTTTGGAATGGCATTATAGACATGACTAACTCTCTGCACAGATAATAAAAATGTTTTAAAATGATTGAAGGGACAGTTAACCCAAAAGTGAAAATTCTGTCACTATGTATTTGCCCTTATGTCTTTCCAAGCCTGTATGATTTCTTCTCTTAGGTTTAGCACACACACACACACACACACACACACACATACAGAAAAAAAGTTTAAAACCTTAAAGCTTTATTGTGTTTGAAAATGTAGCACTTGCACTAAACCCTACCCTAACCCTAGTAGCAAATGTGAGATAGAAACACACTTGGTGAAGCAACCATGCCATTTTAGCTTGTTTCTACAAGTCTTTGAGCTCTTATATATTGACTACCAAGCAAGTTTACTATGTCAGAAAAACCATACTGTTCTTATGAAGCTGGTTACGTGGTGCAAACATCAAAATGTTTTACAAACCTTGCACTATAATAAAAGTGCTTTAATGACCTTAAACATGCTTATGACCTAACATGGTATTGTGCAAGGGACCGCACAATTTTTTTTTTAGTTGATAATCTGCCAGTGTAATCGTAATTCAAATAAAGGTGAGTAAATTATAACATAATTTTCACTTTTGGGTGAACTATCTCTTTAAAAGTGAATTATAGTGTAAAACTCTGAGAAACTGGGTCATTCCAAGGATAATTCCATCTTGCCAAACCTCTTGCACATTAAAGCACAGAGACTGATTCTAAAACAGGCATCCAGTCACTTTTGCTTAAGCTTTTTCTTTTCTCCCTGTGACCTTTTAACCAAATCTCCACAATGCTGCTCCTTCTGACTGAAGTAGCGTGTCAAATAGGTTTTTCTATGGCATGCATATAGATTATACTCTATTTCTCTATTAAAGCCTATGTCATGTTAGGGGTGAATACATTTACTTTACATAAACAGCTAACAATCCATACAGGCTATGATGGATCTGGAAAGGCACTTGTGCTATATTATATTATCAAAAGATACTGGCCACACTTCCTTCTGACAGGATGCCACAAGAAGTCAATGTATCACTGACAGCTCAGAGTAACACCTTGAATACCCCCTCCAAATGAACAGACAAATAGACAGACATATCAAAATAAGGTTCATGTTTATTTTCACACTAAAGGACAGTTGCAGGGGACAAGAACTCTTTGAACCAGAACACGTTTATTTAGGCATTTTTATCCCGTAAGTGAAAGGCTGACTATAAGACTGTACTGTAGGTATGCAAGTATCAATATGAATATAATGAATAGGCAACACAGAGCCTATGATCTGATTTACTGTAATACACTGTAAGGTAAATTCCACTTTAGCAATGTGTTAAATGCATTACCAGGGTTAAATATGTTCATGTTTATCAAGGTTGTGCATCATTCAGAACTGAATTGATTTTTTTTTTTAAATACATTTAGAATTTTTTTTTAAATGGATATTTTAATTCAGCTCCTGCAATTGAATAGGGATTGAAAGTAGACAGGAAATGTTATAAAGCAAAGTTGGTGAAGACAAACTTTGAATGTTGCAATGACAGTCAAATTTTTAAATACTTGGGGTTGAATGAATGAATGAATGAATGAATGAATGAATGAATGAATGAATGAATGAATGAATGAATGAATGAATGAATGAATGAATGAATGAATGAATGAATGAATGAATGAATGAATGAATGAATGAATGAACGAACGAACGAACAATTAAACAAACAAACGGACGGATGGAAGGACTGATATGGATGGTTGGACAGATATATGATGGACAGAGGGGTAGATGGATGGATGTACGGACACACAGATTGATATATAGATAGATAGATAGATAGATAGATAGATAGATAGAAGGGGTAGATGGATGGATGTACGGACACACAGATTGATATATAGATAGATAGATAGATAGATAGATAGATAGATAGATAGATGAATGGATGGATGGACAGACGGACGACAGACAGACAGACAGACAGACAGATAGATAGATAGATAGACAGATAGATAGATAGATAGAATTAGATATTCATCCAGGCCAGTGGATTTCAGCATAACATTCTATAATGTTTGGACAAATTAAAGGCTCTGCAAAATGTGAACAAAAACATATTGAATTCATATTTAAGTAAGCTCTTATCTAGGTAATCCAAGTCACATTCAATGTTATATTTAGCTAAAACTTAGCATTTTGTGCTAGTACAGCCATAAACTAATTTGTACAGGAAATTAATTAAAACTGCTGAAAGAATAATGAAAATGTGCCTTAATTGTCATTGAAAAGCATCTGCTAGAAAGGACTGATTAAGTGGCTTTGCTCATAGAGGTGTCTTTTGGGAAGAAAGCGTTCACATCTATCAGCGAGCGCAAATTAAATTCAGTTGCAATTTTTCATTGTGGCAAAATAAGGCTCTGAGCAGCAGCATGTGCCTGGCTTTGTCTTTATAGCACATCTTGTGGGGGTGATACTTTTATTCTCTGAGTGTTTTATTTTAAGGAAGAAAAGAGCACAGCTGTGTTCCTTACAATAAAGATCCTTAAGAAAGCCTTGTGTACGGCTGCAGAAAATAAGCTTATCCTTGTAGTACATGGTAAACGTGGTTAAAAGCGACTTCTCATAAATTAGAGACTGAGCTTTTTTCTTTCTTTTTCATTCCATCTTGTAAATTCTATTGAAAACCGATAAGCACTCTTTGGATAGGATTGATTTTTCAAACTTTGGATAGGATTAATTCATATTTATTATTGTAGGACATGTGTGATTTGATTCGGACAAGATCAAAACCCATTACACAAGACTTACATATGTGAAATAATTATAGCATTATGTATATAATTCATTCAAATAAGCATCATACTTGACTTGTAAAGTAGCCATTCTGAAAAGTACATAATTTGACTCTCCTTATTGATTTACTTTTGAACATCGAAAGAGATGCCAGCAGATCCACCAACTGTTAGTTTACTAGAAATAAGGTTGCAATTTGTAATGAAGATGCAACTGGTAGCGCAACACTAAATTTAGCTTTAGTTACACACTTCATGAAGGTCAAAATTAAAAGTGAAAGAGAAGAGTTAACCAGACATGTTCACTTCTGACTGGATTAAATAGGATCTTCTGCGAAACACTACCAAAGTCCTCAGGGAAAACCTGTCCAGATAGGGCTAAATACAGTGTGACAGACGAATACAGTGAATGACGTGTTGAAATGCACAGGTGGTGCGAGTGACAGTCGCATGAGTGTTGTGGATATGTTCATGTGCAATATTGCTTATTTTTGCACTGTTTCACTGTGAATCACATGGTGGTAATGTAGTTGAAAATGAGACAGATGGATGGATGATGGATTTATAGTGGAAAATAAAATCTATTAAATTAGATAAAGAAGCAAAGTTGTTTCAGCTACGTGGCTACATCAACTACATGGGTGTTTTGAATGAAATAACTATCAAAATTGTACCAGAAAAAAAAAAATATATATATATTTTTTAAATTGCTAAAATAAATAAATAAATAATGAAAAAAGCTTTTCTGAAGAAAATAAGAAATGCCTTGAAAAACTGATAGAAATACAGTTACGTTTAAGTTTAAGCTAAAACTAAAATAAAATATATTAAATATAATATATATATATAAAACACAAAAATAATACTGCCTGTTAGTATTATAACTAAACAACTGAATCCAAAATGTGATTAACAGCTGCTTGTTGGGTGAAAAAAAAAAACAGGTTGTTACTGGCAAGACTGAAGCTACTAATTTAAAAATAGCCGAGCAACAGTATTTCCATGCGACTGAAAATGAAGTGAAGTAAGTAGAAGTTGCTACTTTTAATTAGTTACTACCCAACACAGGGATGGATGGGTGTTCTGCTAATACGAATGGCAGAAAGGTTTTACTCTTAGCAATCTGCTAATTGCTTTCTTAATGAATATTAAACCAGCACCGATAAATTCAGGGTTTTATTTTCACTGCGCTCCCCAGCAGATGCTTTTAAAGAAACACAGCAATTATCCACTTCACAGCCAGACAAAAGCAAAGTCCAGAGCTTCCCTGAAATCTTAATTAGATCAGATCATGTGTGCGTTAAAAGCAGGCAATGTAAATTGTGCCTTTGGATGAAAAAGGTGGATGTGCTTGTTATTCAAACAGTGGAACAGATGGTTGGTGCAACCTGCCCGTCTCCTAGCCCCCGTGTGTTCATGATTGTAACCACCAAAACACTCTTTTTAAGTGGAGAGAAAAAAAAAACAGATCTCTTTGTAGCACCACTTTTACTCATCTAAAACTGCCATCTAACTGCCATCTAAAACTAGCATATGCAGATATTTGACTGGACCCAGATGTCCTGGTTGTTCCAAAATAATTGAGCACATCTTCAGCACCTGCACTGATCACATGAGTAGCCTATAATATAACCTCCACTGTGACTGTATAAAGAACATGCACCTGGTATATGAATATTAAAATATATAATACCTTGTTATAGCAATGTTATTTCTATTTCTACACAAACACGCACATGTGTGTGTGTGTGTGTGTGTGTGTTGTTAGATTTGAAGCAGTCCATCAAATTACACAGTTTAAAAAGTATGACCTGCAAGACAACAATTAGAAAGGAAAGAAGAAGAAGAAAATAACAAACTTTAATTGCTTTTTTCTAGTGTTTTTTCCCCCCTATATTGGGATAGTATTGCGTGTTAGTAACATGTCCAGCTCAGATCGATAGGAAATGCTGACTGACAACAAAGACTACTGGAGAGGCTGTCATTAAAAAACTGTCATTAATTACTCACCCTCATGTCGTTCCAAACCTGTAAGACCTTTGTTTATACTCTCGTGAATGGCGGCGGAGAATGACCCGGAAGAGAAGAAATAAATGGTTGAATAAAGTCGTTATTTTTCTTTTCTTTCCTTTCCACACAAAAATTATTCCCGTAGCTTCATAAAATTACGGTTAAACTGATGTCACATGGACAATTTTAACGATGTCCTTACTACCTTTCTGGACCTTGAACATGGTAGTTGCATTGCTGTCTATGCAGGGTCAGAGAGCTCTCGGATTTCATCAAAAATATCCTAATTTGTGTCCCGAAGATGAATGAAGTTCTTGCGGGTTTTAAACGACATGTGGGTGACTAATTATTGGCAGAATTTTCATTTTTGGGTGAGCTATCCCTTTAATGCAGCTTCACCGGTTTATGCACAAGGATTAAGTTCCTTGAATTTTTTGTTCACTCGTTTAGTTAATTGACAGTCAATGTTAACTCACAGAGCTGCCGCATGTGTTGCTTTCTGAATGCTGCATAGGATGTTTCCACTGGGCTTCTTAACTATCTTAACCAGATTGCACATGCAAACAAACACATACTGATAATGACTGATGATGGCTGTGCTGGAAGAGTACGTTCAGCAGGAATGTACATTGCGGTCATGTTTCCCTGGATGAACTTAAGAGTAGTTATGCCCAATCAGTCCTGATTAGCAGATGGTTAATGTGTGAACTGGGAAGTGGAGAAGGCCTAATGTTTCATTCATCATGAATGACTGATGAGCTGATTAAACGACTCCCAGCAAGGGCATCTCTGGCCTGCAGTGGTAAAGAGCATGAAGTCTGCATTATCTGCACCATTTCTTAAGTTTCACATGCCAAACTCTCTGCATGCCACTATGGAAGTGTGAAACCACTGCCTGGTTGTGACGAAAGGCAATCATCTGGGTAGATTAAAGGCTGTAATCTAGATTACTATTGGTTTACAAATCCCCATCCAAATACTGTATTTGTGCATACAAGATTAGCAACTTGTCAGTGATCTAGCAATGCAGTTATGCTGTTGTAATTGTTGAAGGTAGTGCTACTAGCTTACTGTAGCAATTAAAAGTGTACACAATATTGTATGCATGTATTTATTCATTCATTCATTCATAGAACAGCAGAGCCACATATTTAACTATCAAATCTGAGGTTTATGAAGTGTTTATTAATCTGTTGGAGAGTTTTCGGAAATGTTTCCTCCACATTTGCATACATATTTCTAAAAGTTTCATGAATGAGGCAAACTGTCAAACAAACGGAATATTCCTGATATATTCATAATCATAATCATAAATAAAATGTAGTAACATTGTAATAAATCATTAGATTATCACTGACTATGACTATCATCATTAGACATATGTCATTAGTGTAGTTTCGTTATAATTTCTGGTCCCGAATGTATTAGAGAGTTGAGATAATTTAGGGGTGTCTTTGGTTTAAATTTCTTTTAAAACAATGTTATTTAGTTAGTTTTATTTATTTCTGTAAATATTTTTTTTTATTTTATTTTTTCTGGAAAGAAATTCAGCAAGGGTGCATGAAATTGATCAAAAGTGAGAGTAAAAAAAAAAAAATAATACAAATAAACATTTATTTTTACTGGATATGGAATCCATACCCTTATATGGCACCCAAAACTGCAGCCTGTCAAAATGTTGAGTTTGTTGAGCATTTCGATCAACCGCACCTCCTCTTGCCTCCTTCTTTCCTCCCAGGATTTCAACATTCCTGCAGTGCCCCAGATCAATTTTTAATTATGGACGTCACTATGGCTCTCCTCCCTCTCCCGGAGTGAGACTGCATGCTTTAATTAAAATGACGTGCCACAGCCCTGTAGATAAAACAGCTCTCCTTGGCCTAGATAGTGATTGTAATGACAGCAGACAACAGGTAGCCTTAAAGAAAAGATGCTAATCTAGCAAAACAAAATAAATTGGAATCATTGTTATGAAAGAGAAGGATTCTCGCTGCCTCAGACCATATTTTCTCCTTGAATACAAAGTGGTTTAATAATTTAACGGTGAAACATGCAATATATGTGCCAATGCAAAAGTACTATTTACAATTTTTTTCCATTTGACTTTTTTATTTATTTATTTATTATAATTTTTTTATTTACATTTTTTACTAGGTCAGATGAACATCTAAAATGAATCTGAAGACAAAATAACAGGTCAGTTTCAAAATAACCATTAATTGGGGTCCGGGTCCTCAAACAAAAACCATAAAGTGAATTTTAACAGAATATGGGGGGTAAACAAATTTGCTCAAGTGGTCCATTTCAGACACAATTTTTCATAAATAAACATGGTTGTGTCATGGGGTCTCGATATCAAATTGTATAAATTCATAGTGCAGTTCAGCGATCAAAAGAACACTATGTAGGCCGAAATGCATCGGTTGTAAAGTAAGCACACCCCCTCCCTTAACCTTTTAGGCACCAGGGATTTCTGGAAAAATGACATCAAGATTTCAAAAGCTTGTGGCTTGAAAGAGCTTAAAGATAGAGATCTACTGTAAATTAGAAAAATGTTAGGCATGACCGAAAGTTTATGTGGGGTGTAAATATACTCGTCTAATTTGCATATTATGACATCATTAGGGCATAATATTCATGAAATAGTAGGATGGTGAATGGATGTTTGAACTTATTTGCATGTTTTTTTGTCTTTTTATCCTCATTCCAAATGATCAGGAAATTAGGAAATCAAATATCCAGTAAAACAGGATAAAGTAGTAAATTATTACTATATTACTGTGCCATAGTAAAATGCATGTGCCTATTTTTTGATCAGTTGACCAGCTATCTACCCATTCAGGTATCTAGGTGACACAGTTTATAGTTCTTGAGAGTATGGTACCTCTCATTGCATGGCACAGCGCACAGACCTACCCCACACTGACTGCACCGTGTTCCGTGGCCACTCCCACCTCTTTGGGGCACTGGATCCAGAGTGCTCTGACTGGATCCAAAGAGCTAGTGCTACTTCCAGCCCTATTTCTCCTACCCCTGCTGCCTCTACCTCTAGCAACAGCTCTCCTATGGACACAACGACCACGTCCACCGCTACCACCCCCATTCCCATTGGGCAAAGGGTCGAAATTATCACTTGTTTGTGCTTCGTGAACACTCTCGCCTTGCACGGCAGCACCATTGCGCTGCAAAGATGTACCGGAAGAAGCCGATCGTCAACTGTCGATTATTCGTCGATTATTAGACAACCGATCGTCATTTCTAAAAGGCAAATATTCCCCTTCAGAGTCAGAATCGGCGAATAACATTTGCAACACATCCTCACGGTACAACTTTTAATTAGCCATTTGGCGATTTTCTCTCACAAATCTCACAATTTACTCGCACGCTATGAGCTGAACTGCTTCCGCATCAATGACACGATAGCTCACTTGCTCTGCTATTTCCTCGAACACTTTGAATAGGAATGTGACGTAATTTTGGTCTAGAATCAAAGTATGTCTGCCATATAGTGATAGGGAATACAAATGAGATATTACACCATATTAAGAACTACAGTCTATTTTATTAAGTATGACGTCTTGTCGCAATTTTGTGACTTTGGTGCTTAGAGGGTTAAGCTAAACACCAAAGCCCTTTAGCAAGCATGTGTGACTGAGGTTTCACTTTAATGCAATAAAGGCATTTTTCTGAGCCAGACCATGTCCTCCTAGAGCTACTTAAAGTCCCTGTGCTTACAGTTAAACCAGGCAGATTTGAAGAAGTGACTAGCACCACCATATTTTTCCCCGTTTATCAAATCAATCGATCCTAAGAAGGAAAGAGGAGAGATTTATGAGGCCACGCTCTTCTGTTGAACCAACCTTTTGCTCTCTGCTCTCTCTCTCTCTCTCTCTCTATTTTTAAAAAAAAATTTATCTCAGCATTTTGATTATTGTGCAACTTTGGCCAGCAAATCTTCTCCACTTCTTTTTTTATGACGATGTGGTGAAAGAAAAGCCTTCAACCTTCTGAAGAAGAGGAAGAGAGCGAGCGGGATTCTTTTGACGACATTCACATAGAAATATTCAAGGTGACTGGGAATCTTCTTTCGGACTGGAACTGATGGATTATCCAGACAGTTTGCAAATGAGCCTAGTTTGTTGAGTATTTGATCTTGACCTGAAACCAATAGGCCATTTATTTTCACTATTCTGTGTAAAATTATAGCTATTGCTGTGAAAGAAAGTGAAGTGACCTGTGGCCCATACCCATGTTCTGCATTTAACATATCCAAGTGCACACATACAGTAGTGAAGACTCACACACCAGAGCATTTGGGGATTTTGTACCTTGCTCAAGTGTCTCAACTCAGTCATGGTATTGAAGGTGGAGAGAGCGCTGGTTATTCATTCCCCCACCTACAGTCCCTGCTGGACCTGAGACTCCAACCTCTCCATCCATTAGGCCACAACTGCCCCTTAATAAACACAGAGCGAGCCAGCTAGGACAGATATGACTATAAAACGGTGAAGCATCCTGCGCTGCCCACCTGAGGCCTACACAAGGTCTGCCAGTTGAAAAGCCATATTGTGAAACTTAACGAGTTTATGTCGGACAGCAGCTTTGCCACAAAAAGCCCTATCTATCCATAACACTGGCATTGGAAGCTGTTTGGAAGCCAACTTTGTGAAACACAATTCCATCCTCCTCCCCTCCTGTCTGCCAGGCAGTTACCGCAAACGGTTTCCTCCTTTGGCTGAGCACGAGATAGCATTCAGAAATGCAGCGAGGAGTCAGCAGGACAGTTTAAGCATGTACTGATTTAATTGTGGGAATGCATCTTTCCCAGCGTGGCCTGATCGCCCACGACATTTCCACAGAAATATGAGATGCTGCGGTGTGGCTCCCCGTGTTCTCAGAGCTTTCTGGTTCTGTCGCTTCTGGTATATTTTCCAATTTTGTGTTTCTTATGGTTATGACCAGCTCAAATGTCCATGGCTGATAAAATGAAGACCTATTAGATGCAGGTGCTGAGACATGAAATACAGAAAATATGAACTGCTAATATCCAATTAAGGTGGTTAGGTGGTATTTAAATATGTTTTATGAAATAAGAGGAAACCTCAGTTGGAAGCTTAGCCCTCTGGTGAGGTTTTGTTTGCATTCTGGATAATGTTGGAATGAAGTTACATTTGAGGATATACAATTTATATGATTTACATCAATACATGTACATATTCAGTATATAACTGCACATTCATTTCTTCTTTATATTATGTTTATATATATATATATATATATATATATATAAATAGTCATGTATGAAATGTGTGTCATTATGTATGTGTGTTTGTGTGTGTAAAGGACTGTTGTATATTACAATTATTTGATGTAATATATAATTAATATATATATATTATAAACAATCATTTGTATTAGTTTTATATTTTTACTCGTAGACAATAAAATGAAACAAACTATGTATGCATATGAATTGTATTATTATTATTATTATTATTATTATTATTATTAATTTATCTATCTAACCTATAATTATTCATATTTCCTGTTGTGAGCTAAATTCGCTACACCTATGTATGTAATTTTGTCACTTATTCAATTTGTTATTACCTTTTACTTATAATCATGTATATGTTTTGAAATTATAAAAAAATAAGATAATAAACATGTTTCTACTCTAACTTAATATGAAATAACATGATGCAGAATTACTGCTACATTAACTTGTTTTTTATATTACTCATTTATTTTAAATTACTTTTTTACTTATAGACAATATAATGAAAAAAAATATAAACTTTAAAGCAGAGAAAACTTTAAAGAATAAATCAATACAGTTTAAGATATATAATGTTATATAATGGTAATGTTGTCATATTCATTCTACAAATGATTGTACGTAGTTAAATGCCTCTGCCAAGATCAGTTTATCTGATCCTCTTGTATGAGCATTTAGAAAATTAAACAGACAGTTAAACAGACTCAAACACAAATGTGACAGTTCAGTTTTGAGACTCGCCAGATTAATACAGCAGATTTCAGCACGTCTCATTTTCTTGGCCCACTCGTTGTTAACATCTTGGGTCTGTCGACTCCCATTTCACCATGCTTTATTAGGCCCAGCTCACTTTACAGCACATTAGCCCAGAGATGGTCCAAACTCACACCAGCGTGGGCAGAGCCCAGAGGATCGTGGGCCATGCGAGGACACGATTTACATTCCTCACAGGAAAGCATTGACTGGCACGCCTAAATGCATTTTCAGCTGCATTCTCATGTCAATATATGTCTATGTGACTGAATGTAATCATTCTCCAATCAGGCATCTCTCTGAGCACGGGCTGCCTTTACACCTTCATTTGCGCTGATTATTTGACTCCGAGGCGACTGTTAAATCAGACTGATGTCACACAAGCCACTGTTTACCTGCAGGAAACAAGCAGTCTTCATTTTACCTAATTAGTTGATATTATTCAGATGTCTGGAAAGGAAGAGCAATTTAACACTTCTATTCACTGAGGAAAGCTAGTGTCGCGGTTCGCCACAAATAGAGATGTAATATGCCACTGAATGAAAATAACGTCTTGTATTTTAAATATAATTGAGATTTTATGTTTATATGCAAACAATTAAGCATTTAGGGAGAGAAATTGGTCTCATTTGTGTGTTTAAATCTTCATGAAGTTACTGTACTAAGTCATTCTGTGGTAACGCCTCTTATAAAGGTTATAATGACACTAGTCACTTCAATTTCAGTCTAAAGCTGCTAAATATCGGCGCACAGTGCAATGCTGTATAAATATGGTGTTTTAATGAATAATATAAAAGCAGATCAACTATATTTTATAACATAGCTGAGTTGTAGTGTGCATAACCTTTCAGTGTTACTGTAGATGTAGCCTATGTTTTCATACAGTATGTGTGTGTGTGTATAGATCGATAGATAGATAGATAGATAGCTATATATCTATCTATCTATCTATCTATCTATCTATCTATATATATATATATATATATATATATATATACTGTATATATATAATATAGATATATATAATACAAAACAATTCTTTCATCTAATCTGATTGGCTGAGAGGTCTTTAAAACCATGAGATATTCATCCGATAGTGTCATGGTGGACACCGAAATCCGCTATAATTTTATAAACAATCATGTTTGTCACGGAATATATATATATTTTTTTTTGTTATTATTTTTTTATTTAGGAATGTACTTGTTTGGACTATAAATATGTGGTTTGTTAATAAAGATAACGTCTATTTGAAAATTTGCTTCGATGTTTTCAGAGATGCGAGCTCCAGGGCGTCAGCGGCCGTTCAGTGCTTATGAAGCCATCGAGAGCAGCTTCACCTCGGTCAGATCTTCTGAAATTTGCCACTGGCTCTGATGTCACTATAGTGGTTAAACATGTGATATAATTTGTTTTGGGTAAATCTAATGGGCAATCTTTCATCTCATTAATCAGTTTTTTGTTCCAGAGTAAATCGTTTGGCTGATCTGATGATCTGTCTCATCACGTTATATTTTATATAACTTTAATGCTGTATGTCAGAGCGCTGCCTTTGTACTTTTAACTGAATTGCTTAGCAATGATGTCTGTTGTTGTTTATTGAATATTATTATTCAATGAATAATATTTATATAAATGATAGTAGTATTTAATAATTGTATTATTTGGTATTGGGAAGATGGCGACAAGAGACTTTTTCTGAGTGAGTCAGCAGTAAAGACTTTTATGCTGAAAGAGACTGAAACAGGGTTGTAAACAAGGAAGTTATTTTTCAATCTTTCAACAACAGCTTGTAAGATGCCGCCAACAAATGCACTGTCATCCACTGACAGCGCTGTCAGTGGAAATCAGCCTTAACAGATGAAAGGACAGTATGACAAAGATATCACTTATCTCAGCTGACTTCCAAATGTTTTTTGTGAATATGAGATTGAGCTGAAGAATGAATGCTGTATCAGATGCTGGTAATAACACTCGCTCACAGTCCGTCGCTCTCTCATAATACTCTACATAATACAGTGAGCTTTTAATGCAGTAATACAATGAGCTTTGAATGAAGCAACTCAGCATTCCTTAACCAGTTAAAAAGTTACACTTTCAAATTATTAACAAAGGTTTGGGCTCAGCTGTTATACTGTCAACTCTGTGGCGAAAGGAAGTAGATATGCATACATTTTTTTTTTCTAAATACACTCCATGGTTGTTTCTTATTTACAAACTTGTGCCGTCTAACTGCATAAATGCAATATCACACTCGTAGCCTCTCTATATCAGAATGGCTGTGATTCGGCCGTAATGGCAGAGTGCCATAGGTGCTAATTTATACTGTGTGGGAAATATCATGTGTGATATTGTTAAGACAACACAGTTAAATAATTGCATCCAAAATTAAAGAATTTACATTTATTTATTTATTGTTTGTACTAAAGCCATATTATAAATACTTTTTTTTCTAGAACATATTATATATTGCATAAAATATTAAACAAAATATTGCTGTCACAATGATTGCCAAATGTGTGTCTGTTTTGCAAAAGTGTGTATTGTATATTGTAAAAACATAGATAGATAGATAGATAGATAGATAGATAGATAGATAGATAGATAGATATATTCATTTATTGATTGATTGATTGATTTAAATGCATTTCATTAATATATTTAAGGAATAGCCCAAAGCTGAAAATACATTATTTTGAAACATGTCTTAGTGTTTTATTTGTCAGTGGGTTCCAGTGTTGTTTGAACCCCAATTTTCTTCAAAATATCTTCTTTTGAGATTGAGATTGAGTAAATAATGAGAATAATTATTTTTTGGGTGAACTATTCCTGTAAATGCACATGTAAACTTTGACAGCTCTAAAAATGCATTTTGTAAAATATTTTTATATCCCCAGATCCCAGTATGAAAATGATGTAGACTAAGCATGGGAAAACATGTGGGAAGAATTCCATGTATAACTGCATGTTTTCTAAGTAAATGCAACCTGTAAACCCTCTAATTCAAGAACATCCAACATTATAATCCATATTTAATTGGAAGGTTGAGTTCAGGCAGAATCTCAGTAACAACTTACATGACTGTAAATGAGAATTCTGTCAAGTCTGACAGTCAGTGTTTGCTTGTGTTGATGCATGGATTTGCGCACACATGCTCCAGACATTTCACAGTTCACTGTGCGGCCATTCAGCTTCCTGCTAAAACCAACACAAGCCATTCTTTCAGCAGTAGCGGTGTCTTTTTACAAGCAAAGGAGTGTCCGAGCAAAGTGGAAATGTATTGCATCAATTATTAACAAGGCTTTACATTCCCGCCAACAATAATTTTTTCTCAGAGTAAATGTTTGCAGGCCTTGGGTTTGTACCCTTGTGAAAAAGAAGTAGACTTTAGCATACTTTTAAAAACAGTACTTATTACAGAAATTATATATTATATAAAAAAATGCATAGTTAAAGGAATAGTTCACTCAAAAAATGAAGGTTTGCTGAAAATGAACTCACCCAGGCCATCCAAGATGTAGATGAGTTTGTTTCTTTATCTAAACAGATTTGAAGAAATGGAGCATTACATCACTTGCTCATTAATGGATCCTCTGCAGTGAATGGGTGCCGTCAGAATGAGAGTCCAAACAGCTGATAAAAACATCACATTAATCCAGTTCCTCAATTAACATCTTGTGAGGTGAAAAGCTGCATGTTTGTAAGAAACAAATCCATCATTAAAGCATTTTAACTTTAATGGTTTATCTTTAAACCACGCATGTTCATTCATAAAGTTAATTTACAGTCATCTTAAGTGGCCTTTAATTTCATTAATATTATATTGTTTACAAGTATATGTTATTATTATTTTAATGTACTTTTAAGATTTAAAGTAAACTACAAATGCACATTCAAAACAGATAAGCACATTTCTTTTTAACAAAAGTAGGTAACAGGAGCGGCACTTTTCAGGTTAGCCCATTTCTCAGGCTATTCTGATTAAGAGACATCTTTTAAAGCACAAGGATCAATATTCAAGGGACCTCAAACTCAAAGCATAGACCTCTATTACCGAAATCATGTTTGCTAGGTACAGACCTCTGAGGTGCGCTTATGAATAAGAGATAAGTGAATATTTTAGGCCCGCTTTCAGCGACCGGTTATGCATGGTGTCCCAGTGTAGAAGAAGAGGTACATTGAGGGCTTGGAGACAGGGGTTGTATTTGCTGCCCACCAGCTAACCTCTGGAAAGCTCTTTAGAATCTCACCACACATCAATAATGCAGGCCTTGGCACAATGCACAAGGTAGACGAAGACACACAGAGCCTTGCCTTGTGTAATGTGCATTAGGGACAAAGGACAGTGACTCGACATTAGCATGTGTTTGTAATGAGGAAGCTGTTATGCAACTGCATACAATTAATATCATGCAATTCAAATAGGAGCCAATGGTAAAGAAGTATCATGAAATGGGGTGAAGCCTGGAGAATTCATTACCTAGCGGCTCTCTGGATGTCTTCATCTTTTTAAAGTCGTATTTGTACATCATTCGGCTCCAAGGGTTTTTCTTGGAATGTGAGACTTGCAAATGCATTGTGACTCTCCCTGCCGCATGCAAACTGGAAACAGACCTGCTCTATACAGGAGGAGCTGGGAAAGGAGATAAGAACATCTGAGTTGCCTGAGGCTCACGCTCTCCTTGGCTCTCTTCTGGGAGCAAGGAATGGGACAAAGCCCCATTCATTTTATCAAGTTAATAGCAAATAATGACACATCAATGTTTGTAAAGTAAAGTATTGGGGAAAAAATAAAGGCTTTGGATGTAATTATATTATTTGTTTTATTTCTTATTGTTAAACATAGTCAAATACTATAGCTGTTCAGGTATTGTTCTAGACTGATGTTGTTGGCAATGTGGCCTTTCTAAGATTGTGCAAATAATCTACAGTAGTAGTTTAATGCTGGTTAACTTTCTTGTAATAAAGGTTACAGAAATAATAGCCGTAATAACAGATTTGCTCTCGATGGTGAACTTGACCTTCAGCCTCCACCTCCAGGACAAAGGCCTCATTAAATGTGGATGTATTATATTGGATACTGTGTGGATGTATGTACTATTCAACGTAACCTGTGACATTTAAGTTGGGCTTAAAAGACAAGCGGACACTTTAATCAATCCACCAGTCACATTGAAACATATCTTAGTTCAGCAGTCTATAATCTTTCTCTTTAACATATCGCTAAACAATGCTTGTTACAATTACAAACAGTGTTAATAAGGTTCCTGTTTTACCAAGTCCATTTTAATGAATGCATTTAGATCAAGACCTACTGTACATTACCCCTGATTTTTACTGCATAAGCAAACCTGCTGATCTACGGAAGCATTCAAGCAGAAAAGGATTCTGTAGGTTTATGTAAATGTAAAAGATAATGTTAACACACACACACACACACACACACACACACATTGGTTTATTCTGTATAAAACCATAGTGTAAAAGTTACTTATTTTTGAATGAATGTAAAACATATAGATTTACCAGTGTAGGCCAATTCCTGAAACAAATGATCTGGTGTGTTTAGTGAATCAATCAGTAGAATAAGACCAGAGTAGCCTGATTGCCGAAACAATGACTCTTGTTAAGTTGACTTGTGTGTGTGTGTGTGTGTGTGTGTGTGTGTGTGTGTGGTGAATCAAAAATATACAGCATGGCCAATGTGATTTAGTCTGAGCCAGTATGTTTTATCTAGTGAATCATAAAAGTGCAGCGTGACACAAGTATCCCAGTTCCTTAAAGAAATGTTTCTTGTGAGTCGGTTCTTTTTAGTGAGTCAAAACCATACAGCACTGCCCATGTGGTGCACTGTGTTTCACGAACAAATGACTCATATAAGTAATTGATTTTTAGTGAATTAAAACAGGTATCATTGATGACCACAGTAGTCAGATTTTCAAAAAAAAATAATTTGGGTGAGTCAGTATATTTTTAGTGAATCGAAAACGTACAGCGCGACCAATGTGGTGTTGTCTGAATTGCAAACAAATGACTCTTTTGAGGCATGCCTTTTTAGTGAATTAAAACATGCACCACCAATGTCACCAATGTAGCCTGATTCCCAAAACAAATGACTCTTATGAGTTTGAATCGGAACACTGTCCTGTATTATTTAATGTGGCATTTTAGATCTTTTTATAGCAACGTTAAATTAAATGTCAAATATTTTAATTGAATCATTACTGTTTTTAATTTAGATGCATACAAGATATATTTATTTAGTGTCATTTTTTCTGTTTAATTTTAAGAACAACAACAACCAATTTAAGATTTATGCATTTGGTATTTTAAATAAAATAGTTTGATAGCTTTTAATAGTTATTAATAGTAGCATGTAGTATAAGCTAAATGCATTTCAAAATATTAGCTTGACTATTTAATTACTTTTATGACTAGCTTATAGCTTAAAAGGCTACAGTTTCATTGGTGTGTTTTGACCAGGCATCTGAGAGCTTGATTTTAAGAGACATTTTGTAACAAATAGCTTTTCAGCGGCTAGTTAACAGGCGTGCTTTTAGCCCTAGCCTGATATGAGATAAATTGGTGTAATAAATTGGTCCCTGAAACTGAGCAGCATTGAGATCATAACCTGCCAAAACCTTGCTGTGGCAGGATTCTGCTCACACATACAGAAAGATTGAGCTCAGCGATGCTCCCCCAGCACAAGCTTGTTAACAAACTGGTCAGGTACGCAGGAGACTACAGCGCTGATAATTGTACCAATAAATAAGCTTAGTGGATGTTAACGTATGGCAAAACTGCTCCCGTGCAGGAAAAATCTGCAGCATGTGCAATGTTGTCAAGTTTTTGGGTCACTATCTCTACTGTAGAGCGGGTGTGATTATTGAGCTACACAGTTCAAGAGCACAGATGGGATTTTACGCTATAACATGGGGCGGCATGAGATCTTGGTGTATGTGCATGTGGCAGTTTTTTAATTTTTTAATTTAGTCTCTAGAGGATGAAAAAGCTGTCTTTTTTTGGATACCCACGGCACTCAAAAAATATATAAGCATTATGTGTGATGACTCACTAGGAAGTATTCTATACTCCCATGTAGGTTATAAATATGGCGCAGAATTCATGCTGAAATTTCTAGAAACCCTTGAAACAGACCTGAAATGTCAAAAATATTATTTTCCAGTTGGTTGAGTACTGTATAAAACATATACTGGCATATTGGCATATACTGTATAAAACCATAGCCTAAAATCATAAAATGTCACTTTAATCAATCAAAACATAGCCCAAATCCTGAGACAAATGAGTCTTAGTAGCTGATTCTTTTTATTGAATAAAAATGTGATACAAATACAAATGTATACAAATGAGATGTAGTCTGATTCACAATCAAATAATTTATTTGTGTCAAATATTTTTAGTGAATGAAAAACATACAGTGTGACGATAGTCTGATTTACAAACAAATACTCTTATGAGTTTTTATTTTTATTTATTTACTTTTAATTTTTTTTTTTTTTCAAAAAAAAACAAAAAAAACAGAGTAACCCAAATCATGAAGCAAATTAATTAGATAGTTTTTGGTGAATCAGAAACATACAGTGTGATCAGAATAGTTCAATTCCTAAAGAGTCATTTATTTTTATTTATTTTTTATGTAACGGAAGCATACAGCAAAAACAGTGTGATGTAGTCTAATTCACAAACAAATATTTGTATATGACTCAGTTAATGAATCAAAAACATGCAGCTTGACCAGAGTAGCCCAAATTCTGAAACAAACGACTCTTGTGAGTCTTTTTTTTTTTTTAATGAATCAAAAACATGCAGCACGACCAACATTGTGTAGGCTGATTCACAAACAAATGTCTCTTATGAGATGGTTCCTTTAGTGAATCAAAAACACAGAGCACAACCAGTGTATGTAGTCTGATTCACAAGCAAATGACTCTTATGAGGTGGTTCGTTTAGTGAAGAAAAACATGCAGCACGACCAGAGTAGCCTGATTCCCAAATAAATGATTCATATGAGCCAGTTTTTTTTTTTGTAATGAATCAAAAACGTACCTGTACTAGCCAGATTCCTGATACAAATGACTCTTTCAAAGATAAGTTACCAGTTTGAATCCCTTTGAAACACTGCCCTGTTTAATTTACAGCTTTAGTAGAGAAAGAAAACTAAATTCATGTTGTAACTGAAATGTTCACAAATTAACCAGAATTGAAAACAAATTGATAAATCTGTATTGATAACCAACTCTAAAGATCATCACTAAGATTTCACATGTTCACTTCATTATTGTATATTGCCTCATAAAGTGTATCCTGCAAAAGGCTGCATTGAAAAACATAGATACAGCACATTTTGCTCAATATTTTTTTTTCAGCCCAGTCTATAAAAAGCAGTGTGCTTATAAATAAGTTGTATTTTGTGCATCATTTGTCTGTAAGCTCATGACAAACAAGGCACTTCCTTACTAGCATCTATAGACTTTACTTAGCTTAAGGTTCATTTTTGTATGATAATGTTTCACCTCGCCAATAAAATAGCCTTTTCCCTACAGCATATTGGTGTGATTTCTCTTTGAGAGCATTGTTTCCTCATATTTTCTTTTCGTTGAAGTTATTAAAGGACTGATTGGTTTGTGGCAGGTGTGCAGTAACAGTGTTAGCAAGCTTAGCAGCCATGTTACTTAAATTGCAGTATATATATATATACCACAGTGTTTTATTGCTGTAGGATTGGAAGGATGTAGTTTCCCTCAAAGGCATTATTTTAATAACTCATTTTGAAATATGCGTTTCTGTTGAAATATCAGCAAGAAGATGCACTTCATAAGCAAGGTGTGTTTTAAAACTCAAACTTCGAGTCGCCATTTAGGGCTAAACTGTGATTGATACGTTTTTTCTTTATTTCCAGACAAGTAATGTTGAGAATTCAACTGAATCGATAATGACAACAATAAACCGCACTGCAAAAATGGAGACCGGCTTTGATTTGTGTGCACCAGAGAGAAAATGATTCTCAGTTGTTCACTAAATTATGGGTCTTTTAATTTGAACATTTTTGTTGTGCCGCAGCTGCAAAAAGTCCTCTATTGTATTATCTTTGTGTTTCTTTATTAGCAGCTCTTTTCTTCTGAAAGCTATTTTTCGAGGGTCTTTGATGGCCTGGAATACATCTGTAATTACTCGAGACTTCACTGGTGGCTCTAATATCATACAGAAAGGACAGGCCCCAGACGGCATGCAAATGAAGCAAGCGTGTGTGAAGTGTGTTTGAGAAATGAATTAAGGTGCAGAGGGATCTGACGCATGTCATCTTCAGTGGAGAAAAAAAAAAAACCTTTCTTGATGAATGAACAGAAGGCAGGACGCAAATGAGAACACTTCAAATATGACTTTAAAATCAATAACCAGACATTGCAGCCGTCTCCTTTGCTGTATTATAACATGATGTAGATATTTCTCCCTTTATTTCTTTTTAATAAAATCTGACATAGACTTTAAAGTGATAGTTCAACCAAACATGAATAATTATTTTATTTATTCAACTTTATGTTCTTCCAAACTGATACACTGCGTTTTTTTTTTCATGAAACAAAAACTGATAAATGCTATGCAACACCAAATACTGGCAGAATATAGTGACCATGGTCTGTCAATCTCCAACACCATAAAAGCACCACAGAATGGTATACAACTTGGAATTGTTCAGTCTTTTTCTGTCATTAAGCTTGGACTATAGTGTATATGGAGCATTTTATGATGCTTTTTGGCTTGTTTGGAGCCTTTATGGCAGGAACATTGTAACATTTACTTTTGTGTTCCAGAGGGGAAAATAAATAAATAAAATAAAACCATGGAAGAAAAAAAACCATTTGCATTTGCTTTACTGCATTACCCATATGTGTAACACCACCATATTGTTTTAATGAAAAAGGTATGGAAGCAAACACATATCTTCCAGCCTGACTTTCCAGTGACCTCTGTGGAATTAAAGGCTGAAACATTTTTTTTTTTTTACTGGTAGATTTCCAGTACCCTCTCAATGGGACACCACAGTGGGACATCATTGATAAATTTTATGATTCCCACTAGTAATGTTTTATAACCAGCATACCTATATTGTGCATAAGCTCTCATAAAAAACTTTTTAATCATGACAACTCTCAGAAGATTTTAGCATGATGATGGATATGACAATGTTAATGTATTTGGTCTTGGCAGAATAGATCTGCTACGCTACTGCTGCTGCTGAATTGCTGCTGCTGTTGGTTATTGCTGTAGTTGTAGATTATTGCTGCTGCAAGCAAGTACAGGAACTTGCTACTGGCAATGCATACGGTGATACGGTGCCTTGAGTATTTAAGACATACTGCTGCTGCACAAATAGCATATAAAATAAACCATAGCAGATCTATACAGGTGGAGCTGGGGAAGGTGGAGGGTTTCAGAGAAACTCTGAAAGCGTGCTGCAGGAATCTCTAGTGAATGCAAGCCAGCCATATAAATGCAAGGCAGTAAGCTCATTGGCTGCATATGCAGCATGAACCAATCAGCTTGTGTCAAGTCGTTTAACTCTCTGAATATCACCAGTTACGTTAACAACCCATCAGCCTGCGCCATCTAGAGTTTCATGACTAAACTATATATTTATTCTCTTTTAGCGAATGGTATTGTAACCTTAACTCAATCCTAAGTAATCTGCCATGCGATTATACTTTTAATACTAAAATATTCCTCAATATACTTTTTTATTCATTGCACATTAAATATAGAAATGCAGTGTATACAGATGTGTTATATTAATATCATTGCATTTTCACTGAGATTAACACTGCTTTAGCTAATGTATAGTCTGTATGATGCTTAGTCACTATTAAGTGACAGGTTATTATGTGCAGTATTAGTGTGCATAGACTAACATCTCTAGGTTACGTATGTAACCATGGTTCCCCGAGGGAACGAGACGATGCATCGAGTCGCTTTGGGAACGCCCTTGCATGACCGCGTTCTGAAGAACGTGTCAAATCAGTCCAATGGAGCAGCGAGACGTCACAAGCGGGGTGACGCAAGCACCAGAAAGTATAAAAGCATCTCGTTCCCTCGGCGAACCATGGTTACATACCTAACCTAGAGACGTTCCCCTTCAGGAACTTGAGCTGCGTCGAGTCGCTTTGGGAACGAGAATACCCACTGCGCCATACTACCAAGTCCCTGCCTGTGTGAGCACATCACGAAGAGAGAACTTGGGAACCTAGGGTAGATGCCAGGTCTAGGTTGTAAAAACAGACCAAAGTGTTCGGAGAGGACCAGCCCGCCGCACCACAAATGTCCTTTTGCCTTGGAGGCTGCCATACTCCTGGTCAAGTGCGCTCTGACCCCCATAGGTGACAGGAGGCCAGAGGACTCGTAGGCTAGTGAGATGGCCTCGTCCACCCATCTACTCATAGTCTGCTTGGTCGCCGGAAATCCCTTCTTTGGCGGACCAAAACAAACAAAAAGCTGATCTGCCTTACAGCTCTGTGTGCGTAAGCGTCCAGTGCTCGAACTGGACAGAGCAGATTAAGCCTTTCTTGCGCTGTACTGGCCTCAGCCTCAGGGTGTCATGCCGTTTGATAGCGCGGTTCAGAAGACGGAGATCTAAGATCGGACGCAACCCCCCCATACTTTCTTTGGAACGATGAAGTAATGGCTGTAGAACCTGGACGCTCTCTCGAGAGGAGGAACACGTTCTATGGCCCCCTTCCTCAAGAGAGTATCTACTTCTTGTTACATTACCAGAACCCTGCTCCCGCTCAGCAGCCCCACCCCTGAGCAGGTCAGCCTGGTATGCTTGTAACACCGCCATGGTGTGCAAACATGCGCCAGCCTGACCTACCGCCGTATAAGCTTTCCCAACCAGACTCGATGTAAGCCTAACGGGCCTGGTGGGAAGCTTCGGGGCCTTCAGGGACGATGCTGAGGCTGGGGAGAGATAGCTCGCAAGCGTCTGCTCCACCACTGGCATCGCCCCATATCCCTTATCATTCAGCCCCACGATGTTCTTTTGAATAATTCGAGACTGTGGGGCTGTAATACGGGATGAGTACGGTTTCTCCCACGATCTTGACACCTCCATTCTTCTTAGCATGGAGATTGGGGGAAAACGGAAGGCCCCCATCGTGAAGGCTGTGATCTGGATTCCTGTTTCTAGGCTGGCCAAATTATATTATATTTTGAAACACACCCCATAATCACGAATCACACCTCATACGCGAGGGACTGTGGTGGCGAGTCCACAGTCTCCTCTGTCTCGACACTC
>NW_015505720.1:566269-579775 GCF_001515645.1 Sinocyclocheilus grahami | reverse complement strand
GCCGAGGCTTCGTCTGTACGCTTTTCCCCCGATCGCTCTGCTCCCGGGAGTTCTGGAGAGAGTACGCCGGGATGGGGTCCGTTTGTTGCTAGTAGCCCCGTTCTGGCCGGCCCGAGTTCGTGCTTCAGAACGTGGTCACGCAGGGGGCGTTCCCAAAGCGAATCTCGACGCAGTGTCTCGTTCCCTCGGGGAACCATGGTTACATACGTAACCTAGAGACGTTTTAATGTATTTATTTTGGATGGTGCTACAATAAATAAAATAAGAAGAATAAACATAGATTATATTCATATTTATATTATCCTTTATATAATAATAATAATATAATCATAATAATAATAATAATACAAGTTTTAAAACATTATTTTGAAAATATAAAAATGTCATACAATTAAAAAAATTTAAAGTATTTATTTAAACTAGTATTTTGTAACTATTTTAAAAATATATAACAATTTTATTAAAAATATGTTTTTCTACTGTAACAATACAAATTGCATTTACTATACTGTTTATATATTAACACTCCACCTGTCAGACTTTGTTCCTTGTTTTGTATATGTCCACCCTTGCTACGTGTGTTTTCCTTGTTCCCTGGATGTGATTAAAACCTGTATGTTTGAATTCCACTCCTCTTTTCCGAGCTCCTCACAGCAGCGCAGCGTGACACCACCCATAGACTTAATTGCACTTACAGCACACCTTATTCATGTTGTAAATTTCAGAAGAAATCAATAATGTCTTGTGTATTGATTTTGACATTGGTTATGTTGATGGAGCCTTATAATAAAGAGTACAGTTTTGCTTGGCCTTTTTTCATGATGGGAAATAGCTCTCCAATGACTAGAGATTACATTGTTGTATGTCATAAATTAAATTCATTAATCAGAATGAACATGATGTCCATGATATTCAGAATTATGATATAATTAAATACAGTTCTCTACAGTAATCATGAGGCCATAGATAATACATGCACATGCTGGCTGAGTGTAATCTTAATTATATTCATGTATTATCTCTGGAGTACATGATAATTTTCAACTCTGCCCTGCCTGTCTTGCAGAATGATTCCCTCCACGAGTTACGACTTCCTGGTGCGAGACCTCGTATCCGGGCGGGAGTACTACCTGTGCGTTCTGGCCGTCTATGATGATGGCGTGACCTCGCTGACCACAACACGGCAGGTGGGCTGCGTCACATTCGTCATGGAGACAGAGTACAGCCAGTGCCAGTCACTCCACAGCCATTTCCTGGGTGGCACCATGATCATCATCATTGGAGGAATCATCGTGGCCTCCGTCCTTGTTTTCATCATCATCCTCATGATCCGGTATAAAGTCTACAGCCATAATGGGGCAGATTCCGGAAAGGGAACCGCTATGACAAATATGCGCTCACAAAGCAATGGGGGGCAAGCGGCGGGGCAGGTCCCACGCTCCAGCTCCAAAATGGTGGAGGGCCAGGAGGCTACGGGAGCGGGTTTAGGAGGGGCCGCCGCTAGTTTAAAAGACTCCACTGCCATGGTGCAGGTCACAGACTCTGAGACAAATGTGCAGATATCAGAGATGATCTCCGAGGACATAATCTCCCCCACACAAAAGCACAATCCCAGGACTTGTATTGAGCTCAAGAGACGGCATTCTCTGTCCTCTAAAGAGGGTACAAGCACAGACACACCAGGAGGTATGTATACTGATATTTTTTTTTTAGGTTATATTTTTATATATATATATATATATATATATATATATATATATATATATATATATATACATTTAATTTCATAGTTACTATAATTTCTTTAGAATTGTTTGTGAAATTTAGTAGCAGTTTCTGAGTAGAAATTGTTTCTACTCCATTGTTAAAGGAATAGTTCACCCAAAAATAAAAATTTTCTGAAAATGTACTCAACCCAGGCCATACAAGATGCAGATGAGTTTGTTTCTTCATCCGGACAGATTTGGAGAAATGTAGCATTACATCACTTGCTCACCAATGGATCCTCTGCAGTGAATGGGTGCCGCTAGAATGAGAATCCAAAGAGCTGGAAATAATCCACAAGTAATCCACGCAACACCCATCAATTAACATGCATGTTTGTAAGAAATAAATTCATCATTAAGCCTTTTTTTTTTTAACTTTAAACTGTAGCTTCTGGCCAAAATACGAGTTCATAATTCTTAATAAAATTTCCTCCGTAAAAAAAACGTAATCCACTGTTGTTCTCTCACAACAAAATCCACCAATATATTTGTTTAGAACAGTTTTGGACTGTTTTCACTTTGTAAATGGTGCTTGATCTGTGCATATTTCTCTACTGATTCAAATGAGACAACTTTTTCACTTGGGAAATAAATATAATGGACTTGTATTTTAGCTGGAAGCAACGGTTTGATATTAAACATGTCTTAATGATGGATTTGTTTCTTATAAACCCACAGCTTTTAGATTCACAAATGTTCACTGATAGACCACAGTCGTGTGAAATTCTTGTGGATTATTGTGATGTTTTTATCAGCTGTTTGGACTCTCATTCTGACGGCACCCATTCACTGCAGATGATTTATTAGTGAGAAAGCAATGTAATGCTAAATTTCTACAGTATGTTCTGATGAAGAAACAAACTCATCTAGATCTTAGATGGCCTGAGGGTATGTACATTTCAGAAAATTTTCATTTGTGGGTGAACTATAACTAGAAAGTAAAAGCATTTGATATACATGTTACTATCTACACCAATTTATTTGTATTATTATTATTTTTTTGTGTGTGTGTGTGTAAAAGGCAGCTAAAAAAAATGTTAAACAAGTACAAGAAAGAATGTGTCATTAAAATCAAAGGCAAATCACTTTTGTGATTTAAAATGCTTACGGTTGCTTGCAGGCAATTGCACATTCACATAACCTTTTGACAGTAGGCTTTTGACAATGCCTGGGTAGTTTACAACTCCTCCGAGTGCATCTATATAGACTCTTGTAATTGCCAGAAATAGAGCTATTCACTGGGTTCAGTGTGATTCAATGGGCCATATCCAGGTATTCCTTAAAGAGCTTTTCCTTTGTGGAATTTGGATTTAAGGGTCCAATCAGGTAATTGCAGTTTCTAGATGAATGCTCATGGAATTCAAGAGGACCTCGTCCTTAAATCATTAAATCGATAAAGTCCATTCAGTCAAGAGCTGGTGATGCAGAAGAGTGAACTTCCATGATTCTCCTGATCCCGTCAGTCACCCAGGTACCTAAAAGCAGTGAATTAAAAGTAATCATTAGTCAAGTAAGTTAGCACAGGATGTGAATGAAATATTATTGTCTGAATGAACATGATGACTCAGACAGGCACTTTTTTTAGGAATAGGACCTGAAATAGGGTCTTTTCTTTTCAGCAAATGGTCAGTGAAATGAGGGACTTAACCGTCATAAAATGTTCATTGGCAACTTCAGTATATGATACTAAATATTAATGCATATGAGCTGGTTTATTTTCCATTAATTATATATGAGGTTTGCAGGATTAACTACTTTGGGACCAAATGTTGGTTTTATAGCTATTGAATAACACAATTTCCAATAAATAATTTTTGGAATTATTTTTCCTTACAATAATGTGGGTACTAAAAGAAAAAAAGAAAAAAAAAAGGAAGAAAGATATTTTGTTAATAATATTATCATTTGCTTCACATATATATATATATATATATATATATATATATATATATATATATATATATATATATATATATATATATATATATATATATATATATATATATATATATATATATATATATATATATATATATATATATATATATATATATATATATATATATATATATATATAGTTTTCGGAAATCAAAATTAGTATAATACTTTATCAAACATATCCGGAGTTCTCAAAAAAAAGAAAAGAAAACAACAACTTTAGATTCATGAAAAGTGCCAACAATTTTCTTCACATGATTGTGTTTCTGTATAGCTACTGATCTAAAAATGGCATCCCACCAACACGCTGTCGATAAACAGCATGTAGTCATAAGAAATGCCTTTATATTACGTAACACATCATAGGAATATGTGTATGGAAGAGTATGTTGTATTTATTCCTCATGTGCAACAAACAGTTTGCTGATTAGTTGAACAGCTATAGTAGTGTCAGATCTTGACATCAGAAAGATGTTTGCTCAGTGTAAATCAAAAGGCTTCGTACCATTCGCATAGAATGTGTTTCCCTTTGCCACTGCATAAGAGTCAGGATTAAACAGCTCTCTGGAATATTTCATCTTGATTGATCAATTGCAGTATTGTGGAGGGAAATTATGTTGTATAATGACCATTATGCGGTATATTTGACCTTTGACCTTGTGCTGTACAAGCTGTGCATGATCAGCTGATTATACCTCTTACTTATCTGTTCTGTGACACATTATACTCTTGTTTTCTAGTAGTGAAAATCAGTTATGCTACTGTAGCCGTTCTGCCGCCACAGACAGACTGATGTCCTTCACCTCTGCCAGCACACTGCCCTCTGTGCTGTCACTAACACAGTCCTGCTCATCCCTCACCGCCATTTTTCTTTGTTCCCCAGACACAGCAAGCCCGCACGTCAGCGACGAGAAGAGGGTTCAACGAGATTGGAGTGATTTTAAAATTTGATGACTCCTTCCGCTGTCCCGCAAGAGACAGCCATCAGCCCTAAAGAGTAATGGCATATTTTTTTTATATCCTTTTGAAGTCATATGTTATGTGGGATTTTAGATAGTTTAATTTTTTTTTGTAAATGGTCATTATAAAACACATATCAACCTAATTTAACTTGTTTTTAAAATTATAATCAAACACTTTCCATGTAGAATGTCAAATCACACTTGTACTCCTCGTGATAAAAAATAAATAAATTGGAAACCAATGGGAAGCGAATTTCATCGAATGAAAATCTTACTAAAAGCTGATTTTTTTTTGAGACATCAACTTCAAATACTGAGCACATCTTGTTTGGATTAATGACTTTATGGATTATTGCTGTTTTAGAGTAAAACATGTTTTGGAAAATATAGATTTCATATAAAATTTTAAAACTGTACTTTTGTATACCTTAAAATCCCCTAAAAATGTTATATATGCACAAAAAAATAATCATTATCAAATGATATTAAAGTACATTTATTTCATTGAAATAAAAATAATAATACAAATAATAAACATGCAAGGAGCATCACTGGGTACTTTTAATTTTCATTATTACAAAGAAAATATTTTGAAGAATGTACGTAACGTCTCGGTTACGTATGGTAACCCTCGTTCCATGAAGGAGGTAACGGAGACGTCACGTCGGATGACCGACGAATTGAGATCTCGCTTAAAGAGACCAATCTACTTTGAGTGTAAACTAAATGAGCCAATGCACATTGGCATGCGATTATTGCATCCAGCTGCTGCTGATCACAGCGTGAGTATAAGTAGGCAGCAGATGCAGCGCATATTCAGGTTTTCGCTGAGGAGCCGAGCCGGTGACCCGGCCACTCAGCGGTGGTACAGGAGCTGTGGCGACAGGACGTGATGTCTCCGTTCCCTCCTTCAGGGAACGAGGGTTACCATACGTAACTGAGACGTTCCCTTTCAGTCGGTCACTCTCGACGTCACGTCGGATGACCGACAAATTGGGATCCCTAACAAAGGGCCACAGGTACTGCCCCTTCCAGTGTCCTGTGGAAGCCACCTGCGCCCCTACTTTTTGGTGTAGGCCAGGGCTTGCACAAGAGGACCAGCTACTGTTGCTATGGCACTACCCAATGAGTAAGACTGGATAACACTGGGAAAACGTACCCGTTCTACTTGGAACAGGGACGTTACGGAAGCTCCAACCTTCCCAAAATATGAACATTCCTTAGGTGCATATGGAAGATTAGAGGTGATTGTAACCCTCTTGGAATGGCAGAAGTCTGTCGGGGAAACACAGGCTCAAGGCTATACCGTGGACTTAACACATATGAGATCCACTTAGGTCTTACATATGGAACCCAGCCTTCTACCGGTTCTCGATGATTCAACGAGTGAAGGCCTGGCGCCGGATGCGCCGCCACATCTGGCTGCCGAGGGGACGGAGGAGCTCAACAGGGTCTACTATATGGACTCTCTGGAGTGGTTTTAGCAAGCCAACCCGAAGCCGGGGCACATTACAGTCTCTGTGCTCATGGCATCACAGATACTAATGTTTTAATGATTTACAAAAGATGAATCACTGTCTGGCCATCTGGGATTTTGGTAAGGAGATAAAGGTTATGATTAGACTTTTTTGATAGTATTACACCACATTGTGCATGTAAATTAGCACCGTTTGTTGTTTTCTTTAGGTACGACATAGAGCGGTTGGACCCGGAAGCGGTGATGCGTGACGTCAGACTTAACAAGTGGATAAAACGCTCTCACACATTTATTATTTTAATATTTTGGAGGAGTAAAATATGCATATGTGGTTTCAACAACCAGATACATTTAGACTTGGATTCAATGAGTGAAGGCCTGGCGCCGGACGCTCCGCCACATCTGGCTGCCGAGGGGACGGAGGAGCTCAACAGGGTCTACTATATGGACTCTCTGGAGTGGTTTTAGCAAGCCAACCCGAAGCCGGGGCCTCTCAGTGCTTCTACCCGTTTGAGGTGAGAACACAGGAGGATACGGCTATACGAAGGCTATAGAATGTAGCGGACGTGTTAGGAGTCGCCCAGCCCGCAGCTCTACAGATATCTGCCAGCGAGGCGCCACGAGCCAGCGCCCAGGAGGATGCAACACTCTTGTTGAATGAGCTCGCAACCTGAACGGGCAGGGCACACCCTGTGCCTGATACGGCAGAGTGATGGCGTCTATTATCCAGTGGGCCATCCTCTGCTTAGAGCCGGCATTCCTCTTCTGCCGGCCTCCGTGACAGACAAAGAGCTGGTCTGAGGTCCTGAAGCTTTGCGTCTGGTCTACGTAGCACCTTAAGGCTCAGATGGGACAGCGCAAAGCTAGGGCTGGGTCTGCCTCCTCCGAGGGCAGCACTTGCAGGCTCACCACCTGATCCCTGAAGGGAGTAGCGTGAACCTTGGGCACATAGCCGGGCCGGGGCCTCAGGGTTACCTGGGAGTCAGCCGGCCTGAACTCTAGGCATGAATCATCGACCGAAAATGCGTGCAGGTCCCCTACCCTCTTGATGGAGGCAAATGCAAGCAGGAGCAGAGTTTTCATTGACAGAAACTTCAGCTCGACTGCCTGCAAAGGCTCAAATGGGCCCTGCTGTAGTGCTGTGAGCACTAGAGTCAGGTCCCAAGAGGGTATAGAGGGGGGCCGTAGAGGATTTACCTTTTCGCCTCCTTAAGGAACCGGATGACCAGGTCATGTTTCCCCAGCGACTTCCCTTCTACGGGGTCGTGGTTAGCAGCGATTGCAGCGACATAGACTTTGAGGGTGGAGGGAGACAGCCTTCGCTCCAACCCTTGCTGCAAAAAGGACAGCACGACTCTGATCGGGCATCTTCAGGGGTCTTCTCGGTGAGAAGAACACCACTCAACAAACAGTTTCCACTTCAAAGCGTAAGCGTGTCTCGTAGACGGTGCTCTCGCTGAAGTGATGGTGTCACTACCTCTTGGGGTAGGTAACTTAAAACCTCCGCGTCCCGTCCAGGGACCAGACATGAAGTTTCCAGAGGTCTGGACCCGGGTGCCCAAGAGTGCCCTGTCGCTGAGTCAGTAGATCCTTCCTCAGAGGAATCGGCCAAGGAGGGGCTGTCACGATGAGCATTAGTTCTGGGAACCAGGTCCGGGTAGGCCAATAGGGTGCCACCAACAGGACCTGCTCCTCGTCCTCCCTGACCTTGCACAGTATCTGTGCAAGAAGGCTCAGTGGGGGAAACGCATATTTGCAAAGGCCCCGCGGCCAGCTGTGTGCCAGTGCATCCGTGCTGAGTGTTCCCTTGGTCAGGGAGAAGAACAACTGGCAGTGAGAGGTTTCTGGAGAGGCAAACAGGTCTAGCTGAGCGGCTCCGAAAACGTCTCCAAACCAGCTGGACCGTCTGGGAATGGAGTCGCCATTCTCCCGGGAGCGCAGCTTGAGATAGCTCGTCGGCTGCCCGGTTGAGCAGCCCAGGAATGTGAACAGCACGAAGCGACCTCAGATGCTTCTGACTCCAGAGAAGGAGGTGGCGGGCGAGTTGTGACATGTGACATGCGACGGGAGCGCAGGGTGTGTGAGTAGGGCCTTCCTTGACTCTCTCGAACCACCCGCTGCTGCCAGCTGTAGAAGGAGGAGGATGAGCGTGGTCTGGTGTTGGTCCGTCCACGACTCTCCGTACCCTCCCGGGACACAGGGACAGAGAAAACCGCTCTTTCGTCGAGATTTTCTATATTCTCCATCCGGCCCTCCTCCGTGGGAGGGAGAGGTGCCTTCACCATCCCCGAGAGCAGCTTCCTCCCTCTCTGGGTTGCCCGTCCCGGGGCCTCTTGCTCTTTTGCTCACCGCCAGATTTGACGGGGGCCCGGACGGGTGGGGCAGCCTGCCTACGCACAGCTCTACCGCGCCGCTTGCCGGATCAGTTGCGGCACGGGAGTGGGGGGCGGACGCAGGGGACCGCCCTTGGTGATGAGCAGGCTGGATGTGTTGGAATCTGCATCTGAAATAGCATTTAGATGTATTTATACAGTTTAATGTAGCTCAGAGTGGACATGGATGCATTTAACCTGCAGTTACAGATGGATAAATAATGCTTTGTTCTTAACATAAAACCTTGAATACTGATATTTGAAATAATTTAAAACACGAAAAAGAAAACTGTTGAAATGTGAAATTAAAACCGCCAGTAGACCTAGGTGACAGCACGTTAATGAGTGAGTCATTGAGCTTCAACAGATTCGTTCAAACGGCTGATTAATTCAGGAACAAAGCATTTAACTGTGTTAATGAGTGAATCACAGAATCATTTATTCAACCGATTCGTTCAAAAAGCTGATTCATTCAATAAGTAAACACCATTGCCCAGAGACGCAAAACAGTGCTGTGATCTTTGTTTGGAACTATATTCGTTGGCAAAATTGAGCAATAACAAGCAATATTATGTCTAAAATGTAAGTCACTTATTGCTAACTTTACTGAATTTGTATAAAATGATTATTAAATTAGTTATCATGCTGATATCTGCAGAAAAACGGTACTCTTTGTGTGATATAGATTAAGTTAACTATATTAAATTATATAAATATAAAAAGCATACAGAAGCATTTTTGCCGTCTACAATTTAGAATGCCTTAAATTTTGAGTTTTAATAGACTAATAAATCACGTGCATGCACTCTGTCTCTGTTTGTGTGATTTGGTGATATACTTGATTATGTCAGATCGTTCATAATTACAACAACACTGACCATATTATCGCAGAAGATATACTTTATAGCCTATCACACACCCCAGACTCGACTTGAGTGGAAAATGAAATCATCCACGGTTGTGCGTGCACTTGTTTGCACATGAGCAAAGGTGTCACGCCAGACCACTGATTCCTCAATCCTGCTTTCCTGCAATCCGTGTTCTTCTGACCATTTTGTAGTAAGTAACGAATATGCTTCGGGGAAATGTATCAGAGTAAAAGTATACATTTTAATTAGGAAATGTAGTGGAGTAAAAATAAAAGTTGGCTGAAATATAAAAACTCAAGTAAAGTACAGATACTCCCAAAAAATACTTAAGTACTCTAACAAAGTATTATTACTTTGTTACATTACACCACTGCTTAAAAGTAAGCAGAATAATTTTATAAATGATACGAGAGGACACAGGTACCCAGTGGAGGTTGAATAGAATAGGAGTGATATGTGCAGACCGTTTAGTATAAGTTAGCTTTCTCGAATTTCAGAATTTTGAATATATTGCAATTGAGAGATGGAGCATACTGGTAAACCGGAAAAAAGAGTGTTACAGTAATCAAGGCGGGATGTGATTAAAGCATGTACTAGTAATTCAGCATATTTTGGGCTGATCAAGCAACAGAGTTTGGCAATATGGCGAAGTTGAAAAAATGCAGCTTTGGAGAGCTTACTAATATAAGCATCTAGGTTTAGAGAAGTGTCGAGAATGATACCTAAGTTTTAAACTGTGGCAGATGGAATAATTGATGTGGCTTCAAGGTCAAATCTAGGGCATTTGTTATGTTTTTTGTTACAGTTGGGGGCCCGACAAGTAAGATGTATGTTTTAGTCAAATTCAAACTGAGAGAGTTGGAGCTAAGCCAGGTCTTTAACTCATTGACACATGACAATAGAGGTGCAGTCTGGTGAATAGAGTCAGGTCGGCAGGAAGTGTATATCTGAATATCATCAGCATAGCAGTGGTGCTGTAAACCATGGCGGCAAATAATTTGTCCGAGGGGCATAATATAAATGATAAATAATAATGGCCCTAGGACTAAGCCCTGTGGCACACTCTGTTTAAGAGTGACAGAGGGAGATTTATAGTTATGTATGGTGATGTAGTATTATCTGTCCGTCAAATATGAGGAAAACCAGGATAACGCAGCTCCTGAGATGCCGATCTCTGAGAGGCGCATGAGTAATAGCTTATGAGAGACAGTATCAAAAGCTGAGCTGAGATCGAGTAGTAGAAGTATAGAAAGATTGCCCGAATCACCAGAAAGTAGGAGGTCATTTATAACCATTACTAGAGCAGTTTCAGTATTATGTTGCGAACGAAAACATGACTGAAATATATCAAAGTGTTCATTGAGAGCTATAAATGACTGCAATTGAGCGGCAACAACCTTTTCCATGATTTTTGAAACAAACGGTAGGCTGGAGTTTGGATGATAATTAGTGTAATCAGTTGGGTCTATATTTGGCTTTTTAAGAATAGGAGTAACAGCAGCAGTTTAAAGTGAAACTGGAACAGTGGCAGAGGTAAGAGACATGTTTACAAGATGTGAAATTGGAGCAGAAGTGACAGAGGTGAAGTGTTTCAAAAGAATGTTGGTGCAGGGTCAGCCGGGCAGGAAGAAGAATTGGATTTCAGTATTATTTCACTAATTAAAGTGGGATTAGACAAGGAGAAGTTATCGAGCGTTTGAATAGACCGAGATACCTCACGAGTGGAAGTGGTCAGTTCTGCACCAAATGACCCACATAAAGCGTCCAGCTTGCCCTGAAAATGGCGTAAAAAAGAACAGCATAGATCGTCAGATTCTCGTTGAAAGGCATTATGCATGGGAGCCTGAACTAGCCTTTTCACCACACTAAAAAGTGATTTAGGCCTATTGTTTGCTTTGTTGATAATTTTGGAAATATAGGAAGAGTGAGCTGTGTTCAAGGCAGTTTTATAGTGCTTAACATTATCTGAAATTGCCTGAAAGTGTACTGTTAAACCTGTTTTCCCAAAAAGGTGTTCAAGTTGCCTGCCTTTTGCTTTCATAGCACGTAGCTCATCGTTAAACCATGGAGAGGAGTGGGACATGGGAACAGACCTAGTCCCAATTGGAGCAAACTCGTCTAAAACATCAGCAATAGCAGAGTGATACAAATCCGATATATTGGATGGACAGGTAAAATTGAAAACATCAGAAATAACAGATGAATCAATAGAGGCAGTAAATGTATCAACATTGATAGCATTGAACTTATGATAAGAAATGGTTATGTTGTCAGTACATTTGGTTGAATAAGTTAGTGTAAATTCAAAAGTAATAAGTTTATGATCAGAAATAGGAGTAGCCAGACCACTAATGGAGATATTGTTCAAACCTGATGTACAGACTAAGTCAAGCGTATGACCATGGGTGTGAGTAGGGAAGTTGACGTTCTGATAAAGATAGAAGCAGTCCAGAACAGTCTTTAGTTGAGTACTATTAAAACAGTGTGTATCAACATGGCATTTAAAGTCACCAAGTAAGATGACCTGGGCTGATGATGCACAAGCAAGCATTAATAGTTCACTGAGTTCAGAGAAAAAGTTGTTTTGTTGTTTGGGTGGTCTATAAATCAAAATAATTGTGAGGGAACGATTTGAGCCGACCTTCAGAACCATGTATTCAAAAGTCGTAGTACAATGAAAATCCATCTGAGTGAGTGCTGACGCTGGGATGACCGCAAGGCCACCCCCTTTACCAGATACACGCGGCTTAGACAAGTACTGATATCCATTTGGTGTAAGCCGATTAAGATGGATGAAATCATCAGGTGTTTGCCAGGTCTCAGTAAGAAATAACATGTCCAAGTCGGTATCCGCAATTAGTTTGTTTAGATAGGGGCCCTTGTCCGAGACGGAGCGACAGCTCAGCAGGGCAAAGTGGTTATGCAGTACTCCTATGTTGCCAGTGAAGTTGACGTTTGACTCTGACTTTTTTTACATAGACAAGCATTTGCGATAGATGACAGTCTCTTGGTAGACGTTTTGCTTTAACCAAAGCTCTGTTACTAGACCAGATGCTCGGAATAACAGTAGGTTTTGGCTGCTGAAAGTTAAAAATCCTTCTGACTGACCGATGTATGTAACGCGGACGTCGGATGATCCCGAGCGAGCGGCAGTGCTCGTATGTCACAGAGTTGAGGCGTGAGTGCCCATCCAGCGCCCTGAGTTTGTTAGACAGGTATCCAAATTCCATTTCGGAAGGTAATCCAAAAGTAGTAAAGAGAACTAAATACGACACAAGTTCCAAAACCTTTGACATGTTGGTGATAGCCGTGAGAAATCCGGCTATCAGCAACACCGCGTTAGCCAGGACCACAACCATCGCAACATCTATAAAAGCTTACGGAGAGGAAAGCTACCCGACCACACAGTAAGCCAGTAGAGAGACTGCTAAGAAGAGTGTTAGCTCACCTCACAGTCAGTCCGGCAGATAATGGATCGAGGGGTGAGAGGGCTCGCAGCAGGCCGACAACCAGGAGTTCCCAGCGTCAACAAAAAAAGTACACTAGTCCGAAGCAGTAGAGTGACTCCAGTTTGCCAAAAGTCCATCAGCCAAGCAGGGAGAGTAAATCCAGTTTTGCAGTTTGCGGAACAAAAACGAGTGTAGTAAAGTAGCGCACACAGACGATCACAAACAAACACATAACCCAGTGCGGAGCGGCAGCCAGACGCGCACATATGTATATATATATATTAATATATTTTATCATTTATTTATTTTGTAAATTATATTTTTTTTACTTAAAACAGTCATAAAAACTCATTTTTTTATAGAAAAAAGAAAGCACCCTGAGATGAAAGAGTAAGACTCGGATTTTGTCCGACACAAAACAAATTTATGTATTTATTTATTTTATTTTTTTTACACTGGTACTGATGTAGTATCGGCGGTCCTGTCTGGTGCATATGACATATGTTTCATCTTAGTTCTGTGTAGTGTGACAGATGCTCTTGTTCTCTATTCGGGTTTGTATTTCCAAAAAAATTGGCACTACCAGCTGAGACATCTGCACTTAATTTGGGTTTTGAGAGTGTTTTGTTTATCATTGGCCTCTCTCTCTCTCTCTCTCTCTCTCTCTCTCTCT